>NC_081416.1:12550802-12779758 GCF_949786415.1 Peromyscus eremicus
AGATTAGTAAGTAATTGTTTTCCCAGAACACATATGTTGACTGTGCTGTTTTCTTACACCTTAATTATAGGAAAGCTGGTTAACTAGTAAGTGAACCTAGAGTTAAAAGTCTTGACTCCATAACTTAATATAGTAAATTCACAAGTAAGACTACAACTTTCCAAACCACAGGTTCCTTCTCTGAAAATAGACAAATAATAGGAAATTGAGTTTAAAGTGGTTGTTTCTTGATGTTTTTGATATTTGGATATGGAGATTTTACCTTCAAAAGTGATGGAAACATGTAAGGAAAACCAACTAATTCAGCTCATTTTCTATAAAAATCCTCATTTTCTTTCTAATGTGAAAATGAGGAATAAGAAACATTAAGACAGGCCGGGCGGTGGTGGCGCACGCCTTTAATCCCAGCACTTGGGAGCAGAGGCAGGCAGATCTCTGTGAATTCGAGGCCAGCCTGGTCTCCAAAGCGAGTTCCAGGAAAGGCGCAAAGCTACACAGAGAAACCCTGCCTCAAAAAAACCAAAAACAAACAAACAAAAAAAAAGAAACGTTAAGACAAAAGACCCTAGGAAAGCCACAGGATTGATCAGTGATGGAGAAGTGGATGAGATCTACATGAGCAAACTGAGGGTGAGGGGAGTTAATGGAGGGCAGGGGCGGGGGAATGAGACCCTAGGGGAGTGAGAGGTTCAGAGCTGGAATGGGAACAGAGTGTGAGAACAAGGAAAGAGATACCATGATAAATGAAGGCACCATGTGGGTAGGGAGAAGCAGAGTGCTAGGGAGGGTTCCCAGGAATCCACAAAGATTGACTCCACCATAGACTACTGGCAATGGTCAAGAGGGGAGCCTGAGCTGACCTACTCTGGTGATTGTACGGCTGAATACCCTAACTGTCCATCATAGAACCCTTATCCAGTGACTGATGGTAGCAGATGCAAAGATCCACAGCCAGGTGCCAGGCAGAGCTCCAGGAGTCCAATCAATGAGAGAGAGGAGGGATTCTGTGAGCAAGAGATATCGAGACCATGATTGGAAAAGTACAGAAACAACTAGTCAAACTAGTGGAGACACGTGAATTGTGGACCAATAGCTGAGGAGCCCCCATGGTACTGGACTAGGCCCTCTGGATAAGCGAGACAGTTATTTAGCTTGAACTGTTTAGGGGGGACCCCAGGCAGTGGGAATGGGACCCATCCCCTAGTGCATGAGCTCGCTTTTTGGAGCCTAGTGCCTATGGGTGAGACACTTTGGTGTAGCCTTGGTGCAGGTAGGAGGGGGGCTTGGACCTGCCTCAACTAAGTGAACCAGGCTCTGCTGACTCCCCATGGGAGACCTTGCCTTGGGGGAGATGGGAATGAGGGGGTGGGTTGGGGGGAAGGCTAGGGGGTGAGAGAAGGGAGGACAGGGGAATCTGTGGTTGGTATGTAAAAATGAATAGAAAATCTCTTAATAAAAAAACAAACAACAACAAAAAAGACAAAGATCATTGTATAAAACTTTTCTATCAGTGTTACATACTTCTTTACACAATGAGGAGTCTGGTTCTTTTAAAACAGCTCTGGAATGTCTCTACAGTGTCTCTAATTGTTGAACGGCAAGATTTTGTTAATTAATCATAATATATTTAACAGATGGTAATATTTAAATTTGTGAGGAAATATTTGTACAAGTCAGTATGGTTACCTGGAGCATAATATGAATCTAGTGACATAAATATCAAAAAGACAGAATTTTTTATGTATACATGTCAGAGTTTTGTGATTTCAATGATAGTAAGAAATATCATTCAGAAGTGGAAATATAAAAACTTGTAAGATATTTTTGTATTCATTCACTAGCAAAATAATACCCTTAGAATTTATTCAATCTTTCTTTGAAACCATGTTTCAGATGTCGAGGACAGATGGTTGGATTATTGCTGTTGTGCTGTTGTGCCTCTACCCGTTTAAATGTTAATTCCTATTGTTTATTAGACATATTCTTCACTCTAAACCTGGATTCAGCAGATGATCAATGAACACTTTTCAATTAAAGGTTGAGCTGTCTATCACTGTCAAAAGGAAAGAATCTGAGTTTGCCTGCTTAAAAGAACATTCTCTATTTGAATTTAATTTTTAAAATAACTTACAAAGTAACAGCTTTGCTTCCAGGATCTTCAACACATGTCAGTTTGGTTGACTCTCCTTCCCATTCTACCTCTTGTCTTTAGGGATCCTTCTGCCCTAGTATTCCTCCTTCCATTTTGTCTTGTTTTCTGTGAGGTTTGGTTGCTGTGTTGTTTTTAATTTTATTATCTTCTTATGAATCTAAAGATATGGATAGTTTCTGAAACCTATTTTAATTTTGGATAATTGTGTAACAATATGAAGCATTGTAGAAATTCCCAGCACATCTGCACAGAGGTGGGTGTGGGCAGAGGAGTGGAAGGAGGACACTGAATGTATGTTTGTGTGACTTGAAGTTAAACAATTATGTCATGGTAACCAACAGATGCAATAAGATACTGTCACTAACCACCTAGCAGAAGGTATTGAAGCAATGATATCTTTCTTTTCTTGTCTCCAGAAACACTGATTTTAGGTATAACATATGTGATATACAAAAGAGCCTCTGGCATCCTGAAAATTTTAGGCTATTCTCATTAAGGTTTGAAAATATCATCCTTTGAGAGTAAAGTATCACAGTTTCAAGTTTGTCTCTCATATAGTGAACACCTGTTTTATGATACACTTTCCTGGGGAGGGAAATAAAGCACAGTTTTTGGATATATGGTGCAGAGTTCTGAATAGAACATGTGACTACCATATAATGTACATTTCATAGCAAGAAAAATGTTTAATAAAATTACTTACTTGTACAGATGACCTGTGAGTTACATTAGGGTTATGTTCCAATAAACCCATCAAAGTTGAAAATACTATTAGTTAAAACAAATCATAGATAACTACCAGATATCATAGCTGAGGAACACAGCATGCAATAACATATCACTTGTTTATCCTTGTGATTCTGTGGATGGCTGAAACTTGCAGACTGATGCTCAGCTGAACGGAGTATTGGAGAGCATAGTTTTGGGCTGAGGAAAAGGTCAAAATCCAAAGCACAGTTTCTACTAAATACAAATTTTCATATGACTGCAAAGTTCAAAATCATAAATGGTGCCATAATAAGTTTAGGGACACTTATATTTTATGTTTTTCTTTCTGCAAAGGTAGAAGGGAAGAGGAGCAATTAGTGATAAATCCTAAGAATGTGCTTCTCTGGAGAAGCATTAGATTGTACCCTAAGAAAGAAACAAAAATGAAGATGCTTTTGTGATTTCTTGGGTTGTTTAGTGGCAACTTTAGGATGTGTTGTTTATTACCTACTGGGATTCATGTTGATATTCTCTCTCTCTCTCTCTCTCTCTCTCTCTCTCTCTCTCTCTCTCTCTCTCTTTCTCTCTCTCTCTCTCTCTCTCTCTCTCTCTCTCTCTCTCTCTCTCTCTCTCTCTCTCTCTCTCAGAGAATTTTGCAGAGGTGTGGCCATGGCTACTTAAACCGTACCAAGTTGACACTCCTAGGGACTAGCACCTGAGGAAAGCCATTACCAGCCTCATGGGAGAAACAAATGCTCTCTAACCACAGCTTTCAAGAAATATTAGCCATACAAGCAGAACCATTCCATAGGAACTGAAAATTTTTACTGTATTTCCAAAAATGCAAATAATTTTTGAAGCAGAATGGTAAATAAACAGTCTCATTTGCATATCTTCAATCTCAATTTCCTGCCTTCAAATTCTCACTCGTGTCTCCTACCTTTTAAACGGCAGAGAGGAAGTCCTGGTGACCCAGTTGGTAGAGGTCAGTCTCCCAAAGCACAGAAGAAAAGCAGAATGTGGTCTCTCAAGGAAAAGAGAAAGTCACCAGCTAAATCACTTTTTTTGAGAAGCAAAAATAAATCAGCATCTTCTTTCCTCCAGACCTTTAACAACTATCAATTTCTATACATGCAAAGAACAAACAGTCCAATATGGCTAGACCATCTAGGGATAACATTATGCATGTTAAATAGATATGTGATATACTCGGATAGTGATGGCACTTGGTGAATGAAACTTACCTTTCAATGTTAAAGGTGAATCAGGGGAGTCCACTCTCTATTAGTTATAGGACATATCTGTGTTAATATCCATATGGGAGTTTCCCTTTCCTTGATGCCTGGTCTTCTGTTGATTTATATGATATATATATATATATATATATATATATATATATATATATATATGGTAGTGTGAATGTCAAATACTTCATTACATTATTTGCTTCTGACAACTATGATCCTCTATTTCAGTGTGTTATGACTACTGTTCCTAGAAACAAAGGAAGAAAAATTATTAAGCCATTAAAAACCTTTGAATATTCATAACAATATGGCCATGTGTGATTATTTAGAACAAGAAGTCTCTATCAGATGAATAAGTGAAAATCCTTGCATTTTTCTTCCTTTAGCCTTATTCCGTCAGTTTTGAGGCAACAACTTATAGTTAATCTTCATTATTGCTAAATTATTTTTCCTTTGGAATGTCAACTAGCAAAAGCCTATAGACTATAAGGAGCTTTCCACATCAGAATTAACACTTGAACAAATAAAAAGCTTTGCTTGTTGTATATTCATCACGGATTAATGTGGATGGAAATGCAATCAGCTCAGTGAGTGCTGGAATTTTTCTTAATCAGAAATATGCTTGAGGAACACTTTTTAAGAAAGGAAGATCAATTCATAGCAAACTTCCTAAATACAATGACAGAAGAATATGGCAGAAGAATTTGTTACAATTTTATGTGTTTTTCAAATGACAGCTTTCTCAAGAGTAATACAGTTATCATTTCTGAGACTTTTGTTTTTTATATATTTATATTAATTGTGAATGCTCAGCCAATAGTTCAGGCTTGTTACTAGCTAACTCTTACATTTTAAATTAACCCATATTTCTTTTCTAAGTTCTACCATGTGGTTCAGGCCTTGTCACCTCACTTTCTACATATTCTGCTTCCTCTGCATCTGCTGGCATCTCCTCTGACTTCCAGCATTCTTAGTTTGGTTGTCCTACCTATATTTCCTGCCTGGCTACTGGCCAGTCAGCTTTTTATTAAACAAATTCGAGTGACATTTACAGTATACAAAAGGACTATTCCACAGCAACTTTGTCCTTGAACTCACAGGCAGGGCTGGGTCCAATGGGGACATTTACATTTCTGGGCTTATGGAACAAGCAGACAATAAAGCTGGAAGATGAAGTCAGTTCTCTAATACAGAAATGTGACATGTCAGGCCTAGAAGCTTCTACTTAGGGAATAGGGAGATAGCTCACTGGGTAGGAGATCTTGCTATACAAGCATGAAGTCCCTAGTTCAAATCCTTAGTACCCACTGAAAAAATCATATATGCCTGTAAGCCCAGAGCTGTGGGCATGGGGGCCAGAAGATTGCTGCTGGAATGTGTTGGCCTTTAGCCTAACTCCAGGTTCAGTGAGATGCCCTATCTCAAAGAAATAGACTGATATATATATATATATATATATATCAGTATACTTGACATTTTCCTCTGACTCTGTGTGAGCATACTAGCACTTACACGTGTGTATATACCACATACACATACACCATCCACATGTGGATTCACATACACACAAAGGGAATGTCTTAGAATGTCTATTGCTGTGAAGAGATACCATGACCACAGCAACTCTTATAAAGTGGCTGTGCATTCATAGTCTCTGTCACCAGCACAGTGGCCTTGTGTTGCCATGGGAGACAAGGAACAAAGCCATTCAGAGGATCCTCTGAGTCATGGGTGGAGGGATGTGAAGAGGCAGGCAGGAAATAGAGGCCTCCATTAGTTCTCTATGTGTGTCATCCTCTGCTGTCTTTCTCTGTTCTCAACTCCCTCCCATTTCTCTGCCATTTGCCCCACACTTGTTTGCCACTGGAGTCCATTGGTTTTAGGAATCTTACTCAGGTCCCAAAGTGAGGCTGTCATGAAACATACAAAGCCAACAATGAAGAATTTCCTAGAAGCTACTTCGAGTGGACTCTAGGACTAGAAATTGATATCTCTTCTAAAAAAGCAGGATATTTCTGAAGGCCTCTGGGGTCACCACCTCTAAGCCTAGATAAGTCACTGCCAAGATGCTTTTTACATGCTCTAAAACTTTTAATAGCTCACTATTATATTTTGATACTATATCAAAAATATCCCCTGTGGTAGTTTGAATGTAATTGACCCCTATAAGCTCATAGGAGTGGTACTATTAGGAGGTATGGCTTTGTTGGAGTAGGTTTGGCCTTGTTGAAGGAAGTATGTCACTGTAGGGGTGGGATTTGAGGTCTCATATATACTCAAACCATGACTAGCACTTCAGTCTACTTCCTATTGCCTTCTGATCAAGATGTAGCCAGCACCATATCTACCTGCATACCACCATGATAATGGACTGAACCTTTGAACTGTAAAGAGCTACCTCAATTAAATGTTTTACATTTCTTAGACTTCTTTTGGAAATGTCTACAATGGATCCAAGAAATCCACATACCCAGAAACCTTTAACACATCATATATTTGAAAGCTTTAGTTGTGTATTTAATGTAGATGCAACTAAAAACACCCATGGGACAAAAACCAACAAAGTAAAGATTTTGCTACTAATTTAACAAATAAATAATAGTTTGCAGAAGGTGAAGAGATAGCTCAGCAGCTAAGAGCACTGATTGCTCTTCCAGAGGACCCTGGCCAATCCCCAGCACCATAACTCAAGTTATGATGGTTCACAGCTACCCATAACTCATGTTTCCAGGTTTAAATGCCCTCTTCTGACCTCTTTAGGCATTAGGCATCCATAGGGATCAAATACAGAGATTTGGGTAAAACACCGTATACATAAATTAAAATAAATAATATAAATTAATAGGTTAGCTGTTTTAATAAGTGTATGTATTTAACAATTGTAAGTGTTGTAATTTATATTTTGAAAACTTCATCCTCAATACTTCAGCTAGCATTCAAATATATTTTAATATCAATGGCTTTGTATTTACTGACAGTAATAAAAATTTCTCAGTATGTATAATGAATTCTGGATTATAGAAAATAATTAGAGGCTTTGTGCCATGGAATAGTGCTTTTGTACATTGGTTTAGTAAAACCCTGATTGGCCAGTAGCCAGGCAGGAAGTATAGGGGGGATAAGCAGACAAGAAGAATTCTGGGAAGAGGAAGGCTGAGTCAGGAGACTCAGCCTACCATCCGGGGAGAAGCATGTAATGACACACAGGTAAAGCCACAGAAAACGTGGCAATATATAGATTAACAGAAATTGGCTGAGTTTAGGTGTAAGTGCTAGTCAGTATTAAGCCTGAGCTAATGGCCAAGCAGTTTTAATTAATATAAGCCTATGTGTGTTTACTTGGGTCTGAGCGGCTGCAGACCAGGTGGGACACAGGAAAATTTGCAACTACAGCTACAAGATGGATCAATGGTAGGGATGTTTTCTGCAAAACCTGAAGATCTGAGTTCTATTCCTGAAACACACACACACTGAGAGAAGAAGGTGGGCTTCTGTGAATGTCTTCTGACCTTCATGTGAATATTTTGGCATATGCTTGCCTGTATACCCACCAAATCTGTCTTCCACACACATATGAAATAAATAAATATAAAACCAAGTAAAGGAAATATTTCAAATAACAGGAATCACATACTTGTTGTGAGTTTAAGCAGTTGTCAAAGATGAATGATGAGTTTAAGCAGTTGTCAAAGATGAATGATTTTGAAGGTTTATGTCTTGGGTTGTAATTTGAAACAAAAGCAGGTACCATAAGTGGCCTTTTCCTTCAGAGAACATGCTAGCACACTTGGCATTGGTAACTGCAGGACACCTCCTCATAGTGTAGCTTTCCTTGGAAAAAGAGAAAGCTCAATAGAAACTTTTCTTCTAGTCAATTAGAATGAATCCAGAACTAAATACCACTAATAATAACCAAAAACTCAGAATATCACAGTTTAAGCAAACTGAAGGTTGTTTATCGACAGCACTCAGGAATTTCAGAGATTCAGATAGCTCATCTACTTTCTTCAGCTTGAGGAGTGGTGTGGTTCCTCTAATTCACAGTAGATCTGTGGCACTGGCTCTTCTACATTCATTCAGGATAGAAATACAAAAACAAAGAACAGTCTCAAGTAATCCTTTGACTTTTAGCTAAGAGCTCAAAAGTTTCCTCAGACATCTCCAAACTAAATTTAGCACAAATTACTATTGGATTATCCAAAGAAATCTTAATAGAGGTGAGAATCAAAGTGTTGAATAGATGATACGAGTCTGGTATTTCAAGCCCAAGGGAAGAATGAACCATCTCTGGGTTCCAAGTTAAATTTTTTTAGTTGTTTGTTTTTTGGTAAACATTTCCAGTCCTCAGAATCCATTCCAGTTGCCCACTTTTTCCAGACCACTAGAACCTTAGACTCCAATTGCTAGTCCAATGCTTAAGTCAGGCATTACTGGGACATTCCTCCAAAAATGAATTAGTATGAGGTGATGAAATAGACACTACCTTGGACATCATGAAACCTATATTGTGGACATAGTTATTTTACTAGCCAAAAATATTAAAAATTAGACTTCTTTGGGCCTGTTCTCCCCAAAGCTGTAAGTTTTGGAAAAGGTCATGGATATTTAACTATGTTCTTCAGATCTGGAATTCTACAGAACCATCTAGTATTCCCCCATGGAAGAAAGAAAAACACTAAAGGGAAGGGTCATAACTTCTAGTTATAACAGATCAAAATGTGAGTATTCTGGTTTATTTGTTGAGATTCCCATAGGTGTTTCATTTGTCAAAGATGCACAATGTTATTGAAAGTGATGTAAAAATCAGTGAACAAAATACTCTCCCAGAATGCTCCATTTATAATGTGCTTTAATAGACATTTTAATATAAAGTAAAAGAAAAAATGTTATGATGTCTCTCTCATTAAGATTTGTCCCATTCCAAGTGTATTTAATATGAAAACATGCAAGGAAATCCTCCAAATAAATTAATCATATGCTATTTGTATATGCTTTCCTACTTTTGGGAACACGTTAGAATTACCAGTGATTTCTGCATAAAGGCATATCAAATTTTTGTAATTTGATGGCAATATATAAAGTAAGACATTTTCATGTGTAAAGGAGATTGTCTAGAAAACACCCAAAATAATAATTATATTTCACAGGTGATTGTTGATAATATGTTTCTCTATCTATGTATCATTCCTTCTGATCAACTATGTATCATCTATCTTTGTACAGCATACACACACAGGCACACACACACACACACACACACACACACACACACACACACACACATACAGGCCTACTCTATCACTGCCTCTATCAGAGCTTTGGAGAAGAGGAAAGAACAGAGGATTGCTTGTCAGTGGGTGTAAAGTATAAGAAAGGAGAAATAACATTTTAAACCAATTGCACAATGGGGTGACTATAGACAATAAAAATGTGTAAGTTTCTATGTAACTAAAATAATAAAGGATGTGACTATAGAGATAGCTTGATTGGTAAAGTGTTTGGCTTGGATTCCAAGAAACCACATTAAAAACAACAACAACAACAACAAAAAAAAACCTAGGCATTGTGATAAATGCTTATAATCCTAGTATTAGATAGGCAGGTCTAGGTAGATCCATCTGACTTACTGGCCAGCCAGCCTAGCCTAATTGGTGAATTCCAGGCCAGAGACATATCCTGTCTAATAACAAAGTGTGACTAGCAAATGAGTAATGACAGTAAGTAACACTAGAATGGTACTCTGGATTCCAGATGCATATTTCCTCCTCTCACAGAAACAAAAGTGCTCATGCATGAGCATATGTATGTGCACACATACACATGTAAATAATGATAATCCTTTTTCATCTCTGGCTCTTAAATCTTCCTCTTTCACATTATTTCTGAGTCTTGGTGTAGCTGTCCTGTTTAGAATAAATGAGTCCACAGTCAACTTATTCTTTGAACTTTGACCATTTGTGAATCTTTGTATTAACTTATGCTCATTGCAAAACAAAGCCGGGCGGTGGTGGCGCACGCCTTTAATCCCAGCACTCGGGAGGCAGAGCCAGGTGGATCTCTGTGAGTTCGAGGCCAGCCTGGGCTACCAAATGAGTTCCAGGAAAGGCGCAAAGCTACACAGAGAAACCCTGTCTCGAAAAACCAAAAAAAAAAAAAAGCAAAACAAAGCTTTTTTTTTGATGAAGCCTAAGAGAAAAACTAACCTATTAGTATAAACAAGCATTTAGAAGGCAGTTTGACATCGTATTCATTTAACAAAACAACAATAGTAGTTTCTTTCATAAGTGCCTATGACCTCCCCAGCTTCCCCTGGCTTGTAACCAGGTTAGAGTACCAGCCACAAGTGTTCTGGTGAATCAGCCTTCAAATTTAATCAGAAAATGAGCTGATGAGCATATCTTACCAGGTAGGTTGTTATTGTAGCTCGTGGGGTCTTCAGCTTAGTAGGACTGTTGATGACTTTTCTCACTCTACAGCTTGCATTGCACCTTCTGGTTGCATAAACCTAGACATCAAGGAATAAACTTCTATCTCTGATCTAGTTTGATTTTTCATTTTCTTCCAATCTAAGTATCTGGTGTCTTCTACAGGAGGGTGTCTTTTGGAGATGTCATGGTCACTGAACACATGTGCTCACTCCAGCTGTGGTTACCCACATCAGATTTGCACAAAACTGGGCCCATCACCATTTCATCATGCATGAGGAAAAGGCTTATGGGAATCAACCCTTACTCTCTAGGGGTAGTTAATGAGTGCTGGAAATCTGGTATCTTTTTCATCAGTAGTATAGTCAATGATAAATGATAGCCTCCCACTCATGCATGCAATCATAATTAAGTCCAGTGCAGGATGATGAACAAAAAAAGACAACAAAGTAGAAGAAGTTTTGCTGAGAAGAAGGGTTTTACTATGAGAGATAATAGGGGGTGAAAATGACCAAAATTCAGTATATACAAAGATGAAATTGCCGAAGAATAGAGTATTAAGCAAAAAATAGTCAAAAAAAAATTCAACCATTACACCTTATAAAGTAAATAGGTGATATGTAAACGAGGTGATAAGCGTGTTAATTAGCTTGTTTGAATCATTCCATGGTGTGTAGATATATCAAAACGTTGTGATTTGTCAATTAAATTAACAGTGATAATACAAAAGGAAAAACAGCGAGTAACAAACACCTGTCTTTCTTAATAATAAGCAATATCCTTAGTATACCAATGACTTTTGAACTCTGTAATTTTCCTAGGTATAACTGATATTTCACACTGTTAACAACAGTCATTTTTTTCTAGAAATTTTCATTCCCTCAAAAATAAATATTTCCGTGTTTCCTCTTATTATATTACCTTGGGAAATAGTAGGTCACTCTTCTCCCAATATTCCTTTTTTTACTTTATATCAGTATTTTATTTGCTCTTAAATTTATATTGATCTTATCTTTTTATTATAAAGAATTTTTCTATTCATTTTACATACCAACCACAGATCTCCCTCTCCTCCCTCCAGCCCCCCAGCCTTCCCCCTCAATCCACCCCCCATTCCTACCTCCTTCAAGGCAAGGTCTCCCATGGGGAGTCAGCAGAGCCTGGTGCATTCAGTTGAGGTAGGTCCAAGCCCCTCCTCCCTGCACCAAGGCTGCTCAAGGTGTACCATCATAGGCACTGGGCTCCAAAAATTCTCCTCATGCACCCTGGATAGATACCGATCCCACTGCCTGGGGTCCCCGTAAACAGTTCAAGCTAAACAACTGTCTTGCCTATCCAGAGGGCCTATTCCAGTCCCACGGGGGCTCCACAGCTGTTGGTCCACAGTTCATGCGTTTCACTACTTTGGCTGTGGTCTCTGGATGTTTTCCCATTATAATCGCGTTGTCCCTTGGGTGCGTTTCTTTAAATGACAGTAGAATTTCCTTTGCCCTGTTGTTCCTTCCTTATGTGATGCCACAGCTGCCTCTACACTAAGTTTCTTCAACAATGACTTTCTGTCTTTTCTCCTGACCACTCTGTTGCGCTTGTGTGTATCATGAAAGCCTCCAATCTGACATTTTACCTTCCACCTTAACAAATGTATGTATAGTCACACAGATATTCTTCTGTATTCTCCTGTCAATTAAACCTTATGTTTTATGGCCTTTTTCTTCTAAACATCTAGCCTCTCACCAACTCTTCAATGTTTCCATTTTAAAATTCTCCTGGCTTCTCCTTTTAAAAAGATTCCCATCTGACCACATCTTCGGCATTCCAATTAAAAAGAAGCACAGTAAAAAAAAAAAAAGAAGCAGTTTCCATTTCAAAGTCTTACTCATCCATTTGTATAAAAACCCCATAGTACTCTTCCCCTTTCTTTCTTAATATTATCTGTTTTCTGACACATAGTAAGAACTCTAAAGAAAAAAATGGATCAACCAATACTTTTAAAAATTATTGCTATATTTTTTATAGCATCACTTCCATATTCAATTAATTTAATGTCCTCTTATAATATCCTTTGACCCAGAGCTTACTCCCCACTTCCATTGCCAGATACACAGCAAGTGTATTGAAAATGTTTTATGCCTCATTCACAGGCTTTAGTTTCTTCACTGTTTAAAATTATCAATAAGTTATTACAGCTGACACACAGCTCTGACTATGTCTTTCTGTAGATTAAAGAATCTCTTTTGATCATTCTGTTACATTTCTTCATGCACAGGACCCAACAGATATTTCTGTGTTCCTACCTCCACTACTGCTATTCAGACTAGAGGCATAAAGATATGTCAATAACTTGAGCTATTTTATTTGCTTCCTTTATTCCCTTGTACCCAATGTTCTCCACGATTTTCTTTATCTCATCTACAAATATAATAAACTTTATCTTAAGGGTTAGATAAAATGCTTGAATGCAGACTCAGCAGACTTATGCAATACCTTCATTGTGATGATAGTTACAAGTGTTTTAATATGTGTAAACTTATCTTTTGCATACATTAAATATATAAAGATTTCTGCATTTTGATTATATCCTAATAAATTTTTTAAATGATTCATGGAAATTGTCCTGACTTGTTTAGTCAGAGCTAATTAAATTCTCTCTCACATTTGTGTCAATAAAGTACATATAAATGTACTTATTATTTAATTATTTTACTGATTTTTTTAAAACTTATGTATTGAATACTAGTTATATGACAGAAAAACAAAGACTATAGTGTTAAAACACAGAGTATTATCACAAATAACTCATAATTTAGTTGAGGAAAGGCATTGCAACTGTCAAGCTTTTTGAGCAATACTTGCCAATAAGAACCTAGCAAAAAATTGGTCCTCCAGAATCATTTTTGTCTTAAGAGAGGAATGATGAACAAATATGAAAATTTGTGCTGTTAAAATGTCATCTTCTTACAGACAATGACTATATATGCTTTAACCTTCTTCCCTCAAAGATTCTGACTCTGGTTTTTACATGATAAACTGGAAATATTTCTTGGGTGAAAACCCATTCACTGGTACCTTGAAATCATCACTTTTGTGGAGCACTTGAGGGATGGGTCCAAATGAACTCATTGCTGCTAACCCATGCAAACAAGAGATTCCCAACACTTGCCAGCAGAACCTGTTTCTAATTAGATGCAATGTGTCCTTTATCATTGGTGGAGTTGACGGTGAGCCATGCTGTATTCTGGAAAATGTTATCATCTTAGCTGACGCCTCTTTGTGGGCTACAATAACATAGATGTCACTTTCAGCCATCAGTTCAAATGCAATTTGCTTCATGAAGCTAAATAAGCTGCTAGCTTGGTGTCTGGCACACAGCCAAGCAGGTTCTTATCAGTGAAATAAAATGTTGTCACAATACAGTAGGTTCCCCAAATATCTTACATGTCACAGTCTTGAGTGGTGCTGATCTCATTGTAATATTATGCTTTCTCATATACGGCAGTGGATATAGTGGATATATCATCTCAGTTCTCAAATACAATTAATAGGCATCCATTGCTGAGAAATGACTCAACAGATTGCCCAGGGAGGCAGGGACTTATGCGTCCAAGAATCTAAACTCAAAAATGGAAAGCAACTTTTTTTTCTCATCTTTACAACATACTTGTATAAATCAGTAGTTGCTGCCTGAAGAACTCTTGGGAGGACTGAGGTTTGTGCTAAGCTCAATAAAACAAAGATCTTTAACTCTCTTCAAGCCTTCAACCACTTCATTTCCTTTAAATATGGAAAAGCTAACCTTCCCTAACTTCCCATTTTTTCAATGTCATTTCACTATCTCAAATTTAAGTGACATTTAATCCAATATTCCCTTCTAGACTGAATACTCCATCATTCCAACTGCATTCTTACTACCAGTTCCATTTCCTCTTTATCTTCTCATCACTCCTCCTCACTCTAAATCTCAAAGAAGGAATATAGAGTAATTCTTTGACTCAATCAACCTCTAGTCACCTACGCATTACTAATTTACCTAAAATGGGGAAATTTCCATGTCTCTCAGAAAGTTAAAGTTTAAATCAGTTATGAAAAGAAGCCCCTGTAAATTTCCACAGTATATAAGGTGTCATTCTGTACTCTCCCTGAAAGACATTTGTAAATAAAGCAAAGAATGGGGACTTAGAATCTCTAGTTGCTTTATGTTTGGATGCATTCCTTATCACAGTGTATGGAAATCCTGATATTGATAAGTCAACATGATGCAACTCTAAATTCATCAAGAAATGTCTTCCTGGAGCTAGTAGATCATTGTGAGAACTTTCAAAGGTATTTATAATTGAATTCCCTGAATTAAAAAATTTCCTAGACCATTTATGTCAAAAGCTCTAAACCATTTAGATTCTGCTTACATAGAACAAAGGATTGAATAATGTGCATTTTCAATTATCTGTTGCCTTAAATTTAACATATACTGTCATTTTATATCATTTCCTGTGAATGCCAGACCCTTCCATTTTGATCTATATATGTAAGGATTTGGAGAGAGCAAGAGACAGAGACAGAGACAGAGAATATATGAATACTATCATACTTTTGGTAACAATGTGTACCACAGCAAGTATGTAGAAGTCAAAGGACAAGAGGACAGCTTTGTGGAATTAGTTTTCTCTTTTATGTGGGTGTGAGGATTGAACTCAGGTTGTAAGGCTGCAAGACTGATGTTTTACCCACTGAACCACCTCTCTGGCCCATGACTAAGTTTATTTGTTTGTTTTTTATTGAACTAACTGTATTAGTACCCTTGTGTATATCTATAGCGTTCAGCCCCATAGTTTCTACCTTTCTTGACATGGCTTTCAAGGTTTTCTGTGGATTTGATATCATTTTTGCTCATCTCTCTAACCACCCCATCCTTAGCATAATCACTTCATGTATAGATGTGCACATGCATACACACTTGTGTTTGCCTACATGTATGTGAAGGCCAGGGGTCAATACTGGGCATCTTTTTCTCTCTCTTTTACAGTATTTCATAATTTATTTTCAAATTAGAAGTAGATAAGCCTTTTTACTCTCTGGTAATCTTTGACAAGTAAGTATTTGTCAAGATATTTCTAATTGAAAATATGAGTTCCTCTTCATTTAATTTGATGTTGGCTGATGGCTTGCTGGAGATTGCCTTTATTATGTTGATGTATATTATATTCCTTATAGGTCCATGTAGCATGAATCTTAAATGGTCTTATTAATAAGAGCAAACCTGGAGCCAGGTATTGGGGTGAACGCTGAAAGATCAGAGAAGCAGAACAAGCCACAGCCTTACCTCACCAATTCCTCAGCTGATCCTGTTTCCTCAGACTGGATGCCTCTCAGCTGAACTGTGCTGCTCCAAAGCCTAAAAGCTTAACCAGCCTAGTTCCTGGTCCTCATGCCTTATATACCTTTCTGCTTTCTGCCATTACTTCCTGGGATTAAATGTCTGGCTGTTTCCAGTGTGGCCTCGAACTCACAGAGATCCAGACACATTTCTGCCTCTGGAATGCTAGGATTAGACATATGTATGCCACCATTTTCTAGCCTCTATGTCTAGCCAGTGGCTGTTCTGTTCTCTGACCCCAGATAAGTTTATTAGGGTGCAGAATATTTTGGGGAACACAATATCACCACAACTCCAAGACCTTTATCATGAAGGTGTGTTGGATTTTATCAAAGGCCTTTTCAGCATCTAATGAAATGATCATGTGTGTTTTTTTTTTCCTTTCAGTTTGTTTATATGGCATATTACATTGACAGGTTTTCATGTTGAACCATCCTTGCATCACTGGGATGAAGCCTACTTGATCATGGTGGATTACAACCCATAGCTCCAGAGGAGGTAGCTAACAAAGAAGACCCAAAGCGGGATGCATGGATCTCTCTGGAAAGGGGAAATAGATGAGATCTCCATGAGTAAACTGGGGTGAGGGGAGGGCAATGGAGGGTAGGGGATGGGAGATGAGAACATAAGGGAATGGGATGGTTGAACTGGAAACAGAGATGGAGTGGGAAGGCAACGAAAGAGATACTATGATAGAGGGAGACATCATGGGGTAGAAAGAAACTGGGTGCTAGGGAAGTTCCCAGGAATCCCCAAGGATAACTCCAGATTGGACTACTAGATATAGTGGAGAGGGTGCCTGAACTGAACTGGCTTACTCCAGTGACCAGATCGGTGAATGCCCTAACTGTCACCACAGAATTTTTCTCCAGTGACTGATGGAAGCAGATGCAGAGATCCACAGCCAACATCAGAGAGAGCTCCAGGAGTCCAGTCAAAGAGAAAGAAGAGGACCACCGGGAAGTGGTGGCACATGCCTTTAATCCCAGCACTCAGGAGGCAGAGCAGGTGGATCTCTGTGAGTTCGAGGCCAACCTTGTCTAAAGAGCAAGAGCCAGGACAGGCACCAAAACAACACAGAGAAACCCTGTCGAGAAAGAGAGAGAGAGACAGAGAGAGAGAGAGAGAGAGAGAGAGAGAGAGAGAGAGAGAGAGAGAGGAGGGATTCTATGAGCAAGTGCACCAAGATCATAATGGGGAAATCTGCAGAGACTACCAAACCAAGCTAATGGGAACTCATGAGAGTTGGATCAATGGCTGTGGAGCCTGCATGGAACTTGGCTAGGCCCTCTGGATGGCAGTTGTGTAGCTTGATTTGCTTGGGGGGTGGTGCTGGCGGTAGGGTCAGAATCCATCCCTGGTGCATGAGCAGGCTTTTTGGAGCCCACCACCTATGATGGGACACCTGGTGCAGCCTTGAGGCAGGGGGAGGGGCTTGGACTTGCCTCTACTGAATATACTTCCCCATGGGAGGCCTTGCCTTCTTCTGGGGGTGGGGAGGGGGGAGGTTGGGAGGGGAAGGCTGGGGGCCAAGAGGAGGGAAAAGGGGGAATCTTTGATTGGTGTGTAAAATGAATGGAAAATTTCTTAATTAAAAAAGAAAATATAAATGTTCATATTTATAGAGTATAGTGTGTTAAATTTATACATGAATAAAATGTATAATTACCAAATTGGGACAACTAGAATTTTCATTTCCTCAAACATTTTTATGGGTTGATAAATTTCCAACTGAATTATGTTGAAATATATGGCAAAACATTATAAACGATAGTCACCCTGGTGTGCTAAAAGAAATTCAGTTGTATTCTCAGATGACACCTATGAGTTCATTCTTTCTATAAA
Organism: Peromyscus eremicus; assembly: GCF_949786415.1. Classification (NCBI taxonomy): domain Eukaryota; kingdom Metazoa; phylum Chordata; class Mammalia; order Rodentia; family Cricetidae; genus Peromyscus; species Peromyscus eremicus. Next base: position 12,568,551 of record NC_081416.1, read on the forward strand.
TTAATCATTGACAGCAATTCCACATTAAATATTCCACTAAGAAATACCAGTTCTTTCTTGGATATTTGGATATTTTCCTTAATTTTTAAAAAGAAAGCAACCATTATATTTGAATCAAATATACAATATAGAGAAAGGCTTTCAAAATTCTTGTTGAAAAAACAGTCTTGCCAGGGGTGAAGGAATCAAATAGTTTGTTTAGCTTATTTTTTGAAACGATGAAGAAGCATTTGGAAACAAGGTCACTTTCAGGGGCATACAAGACCAATTATTTTATATGATTACATTTTGATATTGAAGTTTACAGATCATAAAAGTGGCTAACATGTTGTGATCGGTGGCATGAAATCATCTACATTGATTGACCTGTGACTGCCTGGACATTTTGGACAATTTAACAAAACACAAGAAAGAAAATTGCTCAGGTTCTGCAGCAGCAATAATTCTTTGTTGCAAAGTGACACATGGGCCACACACTAATTTATTTGAGATGAGTTGATTGTCTGCATTGTCAGGATTCTTTTTGCTCTGAATTTAGGAGATTAGAGAGGGTAAAAAAGCATTCTAATCAGAATTTCACCAGTTTTCAAATGTCGCACTATTAAATCAACTACTACCTACAGTAAATAATATCTTTTATCTCAGGTTCATCATGTCATGAAAAAGACAATCATATACTAAAAATATAGTTAAGCCAACATTTAATGAAAGATGGTTGGAGATTTTTCTTAGGATAATTGTTGCATAGTTACATAAGCAGATATTAAATATTGATAAAAATGGTTTTGCTAGTTATCAATTTACCTTTTGAACTGCTCTGACTCTTATCTTAAATATTAGAATGTATATCTATATAAGTACCCTTTATCTATACATTTTGAGGAGTTCCACAATCTGTATTTTACATACGTTTTAGTGATTTTAAGTTTTTCCAAAATGAGGAAAATGTGGAGGTTAATTGATACCCCACTGTAGAAAACTTCAGTGAGGGCCAGAATTAGACAGTGGGTACCATCCCTCCTCATCCCAATTTACGTCATGAAAAGTGATCTTGGCATGTAAATATACTCAATGACACAGTTCCTGGAATTGTTAGTTAGGAGAATCATTAAAATATACTTTTCTCTTTCAATGCAAGAGAGAATTTTTCAAAGTTGAGTGTGTTTCAATAAAGAGCTTTGTGAGATTGTTATCAATTTGTTAAGATTTATGAATTAATTCTCCACTTAGGGAAAATTGAAAACTAGGTAATAGCAATTGGACATAGTCACCTTGATACATGCTTATTGAGTGTGTCCCATTCTTTTCTTGGGCTAGGGGTCTATGAAATTTTTTTTTATCCCTCTACAGGTTAAGACAACCTTTATTTAAGGGAAATAAATACATACAAAAGGTACACATTTGTAACACACAGAGAAAACTAAACAAAAGAAAATGAAAGGACTGATCTAGTGAGTCTGATAAAATAACTTGGCACAAATTGAGGATTTCCTGTCAATGATCAACTCATAAGGGCTATAAATTCATGGATAAAAATCTAAGAATAGCAATGCCAAAATGATAAAAATAGTCACAATAAGATGAAGACCTTAGAGGGGGAGCTGGCTGTGGTGGCATGGATTCAGGAAAGGTGGCAGGCTGACCAACTCAACTACCACCCAGGGCCTGACTCAGGGCTTTGAGTTGGCCTACCCTAACATCTTCCCCATCTAGGAGCTGCTGGATAGCATGAAGGGACCAGGCTCTTCGGATCCACAGCTGCAGGATCACCTAAAACTCACAGCAACAGCAGGTATCTGAGAGATTCTCTATGAGGGTCCAGAATTGCCATTGCAGCAGATGCCAGAGGCCGTGAACTAGCCTAATGATTCACTGCAATGAATATTTGCAAGTAAAGCTGTTTGAGATGATTGGGCAAAAGGGCATATTGCTGGACACACCCCAACTTCCCATGCAACTATGCTGAACAATTATGTGTTGGAGATGCGGGAAAAACCGAGCTAAGTGGAATGGTACACACACAGAATGGTGAGGTTGACAGAGGAGTAGGTCGTTGCCCAGAGGGATTGACAGGATTCTTCATTAACTTTTGTGGGGGAAGACTATACGGGTGTAAAGTGGATATGGAAGGACTGTGAAATGAGAGAGATTGGGGTATATGCTGTGAAATAACCAAAGATTCAACAAGAACAACAAAATGTTTAAAAAAAAATAAAATATGTGACTTAGCACACTGTATAAATCGACAGGAACAGGATACTAATGAAGACTCATCAGTCACTAAGTGGAGAGTATGAATGAAAAAGAAAAAAGAAAGTATTCTGAGTAAAGTTCTTTCTTTGGAAGTATGTACAGCACTCTTTCCTTGCCTATCCTCAAAGAATAGAAAGGAAAGAGAAAACAAACAAAAGAAAAAATAGCATAAGATCTTAATGGTGTGTGTTTTGAATAATACTGGATAGAATATACCTCCAGAACTAGTTCAGTTGTGGATAATTTGTTTTATTTAAAAAGAAAAGGCACTTTTTAATGTTTTAATATAATAGTTACAGTACAGAAAACTTCTGAAAATTCTGCCGGTCAGTGGTGGCCCATGCCTTTAACCCCAGCACTCGGGAGGCAGAGCCAGGCAGATCTCTGTGTGTTCAAGGCCAGCCTGGGCTACAGAATGAGTTCCAGGAAAGGTGCAAAGCTACACAGAGAAAACCTGTCTTGAAAAACAAAACAAAACAAACAAAAAACAAACAAACAAACAAAAAAACCAAGAGAAGAAAAGAAAATTCTTCATTAAACATGGAACATGTGTAGCTGGAGAAAGATCAGACTCACAAGGATATTCTACAAAGGGCATTTAGACCTGCTACACGTGGCACAAATGCATGACCTAAAAGAAATAGAAGTCAGAATGGTGTAAATTTTGATTTCCAATAAAGAAGATATCCCATCAGAGATACGCAAAAATAGAATATTATTTGGACACTTCTGCAAATGGACAAGCCAAGACTCTGCTGTTGCAAGGATCCAAGCATCAGATAAATCATTGGTTTAAATGGAATTTAAAGTCCTTACAAGCATAAAGATCCCATTATTCTTCCCTCAATACATAATGAGGCAATAATTTCTATGGGGCAGTCAGGACTCAGAAAAGTAGAAATGACTGTTGGAAGAAAGAACTTTAATGGAAGTTATAGTTTTCATAGATGAAAAAGCAGAGTAATATCATTGTTTCAGAGTACCCTTGATGGACTGACATATTCTAAGAACCTGACCATGGATATATTCAGACTGGCAAAAAGCAATATTCTCAGTTGTTTTAAGTTATTTTGACAAAAACTGTGCTTTGATGGGAAAGAAACATAGATTTGAAGAACAAATATTAATGTCCATATCCTGATTAGCTCATCACCATACATAGATTAAATGACCAGATTCATTGAAACAAGTTGGAACCACGAGAGGCATGTGAGAGAGAAAAGGAGAAGCTGTCATCTCTTAAGTGTACAGTTTTATTTGTAAGACTTAGAAGCTCTGTAAATCTTCCAATAAGCATGTATCCTTGATACTATGGAAATAGCTGTTTGAAAATGATGAGGAAGAGAAATTTAGTGGTTTTTTTTTTAAGTTTTACAATAGAATAATATTGTTTAAGCTTTTGGAAAACTCACCTTCCCTTTTTGTAATGGCTTCTGTATTTGTGAGGAGTACTAAGTGGATTGTAGGAAATGAGATCATTCCTCCGTGAACTATCACAGGGTGAATGTTCTTGAAATGCTTCTATTTCTCATTTTCTCCCTCTAATTAACCTGTCATGAGATTTTTTTTGAAAATTCCGTACATATGTAGAGTGAAATATGATAATTTCTCTGTTATAACTCATACTTTATAGTTTTTGTTCTAACTTATGTCTCTGTGTATGTATTACTGTACAACTTGTATGCTTAATACCACCCTAACTAATGTAAATGATACTGTCCTATTGCTTGTCCATAATACTCTTATAACTTGTGTAGTGTCTGACTAAACAGTAGAATATATTTTAAAACCTATTGAATATACCTCTCCTTCTCTCATTCTGCCTTTTTCTTTCTATCTTGTAAATGGTATTTAATCTATGAAGTAAATAACTCTAAAGGAAAGGATCATGGGCTGAGGACATGATTCAGTGGATAAAGGTCCATATCAACTAGACTGATGACTTGAGTTCAGTGTCTGTAATATACGTGTTGAAGGAGAGAGCTAACTATTGTAAGTTGTACTCTGAACTTCATACCTGCACACACACACACACACACACAAACACACACACACACACACACACACACACAAATAACAAATAAATATAATTTTAAAAATTAAAAAAAGAAATTAACATATTGCTATACAAAAGTTATGAGAAATAGTATGACAATTAAAAATAATAAATCATAAATAAAACAAACACATCATTAGTAGACGACATGCTTATAGCTGGTACAGACCTCTAGTTCTATGTACAATGAAGGCTGAGGCAAGAGAACCACAGATTTAAGGCTAGAGATCGGATTGAAGAACTACTTGGGCTATTTGATGAGATTCTTTCTCAGCATAAAAGTTTGAAAAGGAGACTGGACAGGCAACACAGTGGTAGAGCACTAGCCTGGTATCCATGAAGGCTTGCACTCAAAAACAAATTAACCAAAATGAGGCCCAGGCCATTTGTATAAACACCCACTGATTCTTTGTTGGCCTCCAGAGACAGATAACTGTCTTCCCAACAGCCCAAATTTACAGGTCACGTCACAAATTTAGCTCACTCTCCTGCTGATTTGGAAGGAAAATGTTGGAAGATGGAATTAATAGAATCTGTATCAGGCTCATCTTCAGAAAATTTAGAGGTCATGCCACATGCTGAGGATTACCCTTAATATTTAAGGACTTTCTGTCATCATCATTTTAATGGACTGAAAAGATATCTGTGTCCTTGAATGGCAAACTACTTAGACAAATATAGCATATGCACGAGCCTGCTTAGCCCTGAGGTCACCCTGAAAATAAAAGGTAAAATATGACAATTTACACATCTCTTTAAACAACACATCAAAAGACATGAATCTCCATGTGACAAGCCTAACTTATCTGTGCTGAAAACTTATCTGGAAAGCTCTTTTGCTTAATGTCTATATCTCAAACTGCTGTATTTAGTTTGCTTGTGTAAAACTTTAAAAGTTCCTGTTTAAAATTACTTTTAATATACACTCTATCAAATTGTGTACTCAGTTCCATTTAATTCAAAGCTATGCTTTTCAGTTAGGCCTCTTCATTCTTGTGTCCATTATTCACACTGTCTTCCTAACAGAATCGTCTCACAGTGGGTTGTTGTCAGGTCTCTCATAATGATGCAGCTAAAGTCGTGTCGAAAAGTACACTTGCATAGTAAAGTAAACTGTTCTTTTCTAGGATTTGCTAAAATCAGAGTAATTATTTCTAGTTAGAGAAGTGTCCTGGATAATGTACTCTGAGCAGAAATTGAAAATATTCAAACTCAGTGGTGGAATGAACTTGGCCTTGGCTGATAAGCAAGTGTGAGAAGTAAAAGCTGCATCTCATCTTAATCTCACATTTAACTCCACAAAGGATGAGACAGGGGAGAGGATTAGATTTTACATTTGCAGAAAGATAGAACACCTTTCTCACATTTCATGTTTGTGCATTAAAGATGGTAATTAATGGATTCTTCACTACATCTCGAGTGAATGACTAAGGAAAATGATTTAAAGTGGAAGATGACGCTTCCAGGTGTTCAGGAGCATTATGGGATCCCAGACTTCAGTTTTATCATAATGTTATTGATGAGTGTATTGAGCTTGATCAAAGCACTGGAAAGTAATTTAGTTTTAACCTTCACAGCCATTATTCCTCTGTGATCAACAACATGAGGTGATTCCATTATGAGAAACCTGGGCCTCAGTCATGACGTTTGTAAAGAACAATCCTGTTGCCAATACAAACACAAGACAAAAGCTGACTGATGAACAGGAGAGTTAATGTGACACACATATGCACACACACAATACATGCATGTACACACACGTGCAAGCACACACACACACACACACACACACACACACACACACCATAAGTTCATGAAGAGCTGAAAAGAGAAAGCCTATTCTTTATTTTCATTGTTTAAAAATTACTTTAGGTCAACATATGAAAAATTTCACATTTCTGGATAACCAAGTGATCTTTAAATGTATTACCATGTATTTTCAGTACTTGTATTTTTGACAAGTCTTACCAGGCTGTACATACTTGCCTTGAACTATCTATTCTTCTGCAACAGACACCTTGGTAGTTATAATTACAGATCCACCTACCTATGTACAAATACAGTAGTATTCAATTCAGCAAAAGTTTATCCATTATTAAAATATTTGTAGTTTCTTTATTGTTTAAACTTTAAAATCCTTTATTCTAGCTTATATTGAAGCATACATCAATTATCCATTATCTATATTCAGCCTACTGTTTAATACAACCAGTAATGACTATGAATCCTATCAAATGATAACTTAATACCTTCAGATAAAACTTAAACCATCTGTCACTTTTCTTGTACTCTGATGATCTTCATTCACACACAAGTTCTACAAGATCAACTTGGACAGATTCTGCACATGGAAATATTTTGTCTTTCTCTACATGGCCTATTTCACTAAATATGATGTCTACCATCTCAATCCTTGTGTCATACAAGAGAAGAAATGACACGGGACAAGGTTTCATCCTTTGATGACTACATAAATATGTATCTCTATGTGTCTGTGATATTACGTTTTATTCACTCATTCACTGAAGGATACTTATGCAGTTAGGTTAATAACATTTTTGTGATGCCTTCAAAAGTGCTTCAACACATATAGTTGTGCACATGCCTCTTTAAATGAAACTTTCAGTTCCTTTAGACACTTACTCAGTACAAAAACTCTGATAACATGGTAGTTCCAGCTCAGTTTTTTTCAGGAAATTCTCTGCTGTGTTCCATAATGGCAATACTGGTTTATTTAGGTATTCTCTTTTCTTCACATGTTAGCAGTACTTGTCTAAGCATCTGGTTTTGGGAAGATTCTGGATACTGGTATCTGGTCTTGTCTTTGTTAGGCAGGTGTCTTGTTGCTTGTTTTCTCTTTCATCTCTGGTTCTTAGGATAGTGTGGTGGCTGTGTTTTGCCTGGTAGGAAGTTCTTATGAGATCATGACAAGTGTGGCCACTGAAGGTTCCAGGTGAAATGTGTTTCCATGTATTGGGATCTGACATTTAGGAATGGGGAAGGGCTATAGGGGTGGGGAGCTCCATAGAAGGGAGGAAAACAGGGTGTTCCACCAGGATCTGCTTAGTCCCCTGGGAATAGGGGCAAAGAGCAAAAAGAGGCTACAACAGGTGGTCTGCTACAGAACTGGGATTGAGACTGGAAAATTGGACTAGTAAGAAGGAATGGAGAGGTGAAGATCTGAAGTTAGTCTGCCTGCTTAGCTGGCCAAAGTGGCCTGTGGGTTCCTAGGGAGCGCCTGCTGGAGTTGGGGGCTGAGGTAATGCAATGAATGGGTGGAAGGAAGTTAAGAGGGGCAGATCTGTGTGATCCACTGGAGACAGTGCAGGAGTGGAGTGGGAGGAAGGTTGCAGTAGGTGGTCTGTTACAAAGCTAGGGGTAAGACATGTGAATTAGTTTTGGAGGAGCTGAGGGAGAGGTGAAGACCTGAAGTCAGCTTGGCTACTTCTCTGGCTGGAATAGACTGAGGCTGGAATAAACAATGGTTTGGGGCAGGAGGCAGTTTGTAGAAGATCTCTGAGATCTATTAGAGATGGGGGTAGAGATGAAAGGTAGGCTGCATTAGGAGGCCTGCTATTGATTTGATTATGAGACTGGTGGATTGAATTTGGAAGAGAGGAGGGATATTCATTCTCCTGTAAGCTTCCAGTGTTCCTCAATCTACTATTTGTCTTTCCTTAAAGCATACAAATAGCACCTTCACCAGGTGGTGGTGACTTGTGCTTTTAATCCTAGCACATGGGAGGCAAAGGCAGGTGGATCTCAGTAAATTTGAGGCCAGCCTGGTCTACAAAGAGAGTTCCAGGGGACAGCCAGGACTGTTACACAGAGAAACTCTGTCTCAAAAAGCCAAAAACCCAAAACCAAAACCAAACCAAACCAACCAAACAAAAACCAAAAGTACCTTCACCAAAGAGCATTTGGTCCAAATTTTATTTCTAGATAGTTTATTTTTTGTGTGTGATGGCAGGACTTCATCCTGATCACTAAAGATTTATACAATATTATGAAGTAAATGGGATAAGGTGCCCTGTTTTCTGTTTTTTTTTTTCACTGTGTTTTTAATAGACCTTCTATGGTGTCCAGTGATTTTTTTTTTTTTTTAGAGAGACTTTATATGCACCCTGCTATATATCCCGTTAATGAAACTCTAGGAACTTCTAGTTATCTATCTGGCTATATAAGCACTAACATGTATCCTCTAAATTGCAGGCCAGTAAGGCTGTGGCTTTCTGATGCCTCAAAACATTTATATTCAAGAAAGAATCTTCATTAAAGAGAGCTCCCAGAAAGCAAGTTGAACAAATAAAATTTTGTTGTTCAGAGTTGTTCTGGATTGAATGATTGTGCACTCCCAAAAGAACTAAACTAATGCCTGACTCCAAATTTGATAATATCAGGAGGAGGGACCAATGGAATGGATTAAGTTTACACACCATCGGGAATGGTGGGACCCACCTGAAGGAACTCTTGTTTCTATAAGAAGGTGTAGTGATCCCAGCATGAATTCTCTCCTCCAGAGAACACAAAGAAATTAGGGGTGCACACAGAAAGGTGGGATCCAACCACCCATAAAGACAAGAAGCTTCAGAGTGAAGTCTGCCTCAACATTCAGAGCTGTGAGGAATGAAGGTCTACTGTTTAAGCCACTCACTCTATTGTTGTTTATGTTAGCTCAAGTAGACAGACCAGGCATGCTCTACTGCATGCTCTGACTGTTCTCCAGTGCCAGCAAATATTGTGCTGTGTGCGGTCAGCTAGATTAAGTCATTGCTATCTGCAAGGAATAGTCAGATTTAGCATTTACTGCTATCAACACCAGAGGCTCATTTTTCTTTTATTTTTGAGATTATAGTATAATTACATCGTTTCTCCTTACCTTTCCTCCCTCCAAGCACCCCCCATATACCCCTCCTTTCTCTCAAATATATGGCCTCTTTTTTCATTAATTTCTTATATGTACATAACACACACACACACACACACACACACACACACACACACACACACACACACATATATATATATATATATATATATATAATACACACACACACATATTCCTAAATATAGGTAGGTACACAATCCATATAATGTCTATTGGTGTGCTTCCCTGGGGAAAAACCTTTTTATAAAACGACATAGGATCTTCATTTTAAAAATCATGTTTCAAAAATATTTGTGCTATATGGTGTCTTAAAATGTCTGAATAGACATTTAAATATGAATAAAAAAGATCTAAGAAGCTTTAAAGCAAAATATTTTAAGATTACTTTTATGCAGTGGTATGTCTTTATTAACTTATCACATTTCCTGTTTTCTTATGTTGAACATGGAATATTATTTAATTTTGAAAGGAAATACAGAATAAGATAGGAACAAAATACAGATTCCAGGAAAACACAGGCATGTTTATTCCTATTTATGATAATTTTGGCTCAATATTAGCCAAAAAATTAATAATTTAAAATTTTGCAGCTAATTTATATGTATTTAGCAATTGCATTCATTACTGGAAGTACTTACTGGGTGTTAGGATGAGTCAGAAACATTTTATTTTGTAATAAAGAATATATTTTTGCAGAGCAGAAGTTGATCTGGGAGAGATGGAGGTGGGGGAGGGACACAGAGGAGTGTAAGGAGGGAAAGCTGCAGTAGGGATGTAATGTATGACAGAAGAATAAAAATGTGTGTGTGTGTGTGTGCGCGTGTGCGTGTGCATGTGTGTGTGTTTGTGTGTGTGTGTGTGCATGTGTGTTTATGAATACTTGCTACCAGTTTATTATAGTCACACATTAAAATACTTGACATTGTCTACCTACATATTGTGATTGCTATTCCAGATGTGCAATTTCTGTTCTGGTGTTTGGAGACAGGGTCTAATTTATCCCAGGTAGGCCTGGAATTAGCTGAAGTGGAGGAGAAGTTTGAAGTTCTAATCCCAGGCCTGTGTGTCTCTGCTACCCATTTTACGTGGCGTTAGGGATTGTACCTGAGGATTCTGGTGTGTTAGATGAGCCTTCTGCCTACTAAACTACGTCCTCAGTATTGGTTTTCCAGATGTATAATCCACTAAAAATCTTTCCCCCTGGCTCTTCCATGTTATTTCCCCTCCCACCTCCTTTTCTCTTTTCTTTCCCTTTCTGTCGATATTTACCAAATTGATCATAAATGCCATGTCACTCTTTGGACATCCAGAATGAAAAACACCATAGGTGGGAATCTGTCACTGATATGTAAAATTAAATTAATTATAAAATAAAATTATTTAAAAAATAAAAAAAAAAAAACACCATAGGCTCAGAAGGGTTTGGCTTGGAGGGTTCATATGCTATGAGCATGGTGCCTGGGATAGATGTGTGAACAGAGGAGACTGGAAAGGCAAGCTCTGAGAGTTTCTCCTAAATCAGGAAAGAAACAGCTCTTTCATCCCATGACTTTTTATAAGAAATTAGGTGAACAGGACCCTCAGGCACTTCTGTGATTTCTCTCCCATATAGTTGTCTCGAAGCTGTAGTTTTTCACTTAAAGTTCTCTTTCAGGTGGAAGAAACAAAATTCACTTTTATATCAACTAATTATTTTTTCTATAAACATTGCTTGTGTTACAGATATTTTTTCTCTTTATTTTTGGAAGTCCTAAAAGTCCTGTAATAAATGAATAATAAAAGAGTGATTCAGTCATGATTAAGACAATAGAGACAGACTCACACTTAACCACAGTCTATATCTTCTACCTGAAAAGCTGAGAAAAATAGGTGTTTCTCAGCTGATGAGATATTTATAAATATCTAAATGATTTCAGTATTAACTCACAGATAAATCCTTATCTAAAGAGATGTAAAAAATAAAAATTTTCACAGGAGATTTAAATCACTTTTGATGGAGTTGGTTGATCTCCTACATTAAGCAGAGGAAACTATAATACTTCAGGGAAATACAGCATGAATAAAAAGCTAGAGACTATTCATATACCATGTCTGTAGGTCCTGCATATTTTATTTCTTTCATAGTTCATATAATGAGCCTTGAAAACACAGTGCCTTCATGCACACTTGAAGTGAAACTCCCTTCTGACTCAATCGGGTAAAGCATGCAAAATGACAAATGCACTTAGCCTTTAAATGAACCCAACTCATGTAAGTGATGGGTGCTTCAGACCAGTGATGGAAAGACCACGAGAACTGGGGGAGTTGGTACCAGTTTCAACACTCAATCTGAAGCTAATGTGAACTGTTTGATTCATCACTTTGGGGTTCAGTGTCTCCTTGGAGCAGGAATTAGCACCTTCAGCATCATCACAGTATTATTGAAGCTAACATTTGCAGGCAGATACGATTTTTTATGTTGAACATAAAAATAAGGTTTTTCCCCTGTAATCTACAGTAGAGATCCATGTGGATACATAAATCTGAAATATTGTGAATGTTGAAAAAAAGAATGTCAAAGACGAATGACTTCTGAGAGAATAGCAGAAAGCTTCTGTGTGATTCATGCTGACAGGGAAGAGATTATACCCTGTAATTTGAAAGAGGGGAAATGTATATTTCTTTCCATATAGTCATGAGGAAAAAAAACCTTGAAAAATAAAGTTATCATCCAATTTGATTTAATTTTTTAAAAAAATATTTATCTTTTGGAGGAGTGAACATAGACATAGGTATGCCTTTTTATATCCACATGCATCCCTTAAACGAAGATAAAAGAGGCTCAAGTAGTTCAGTCTCTAGTCACAAAACACGTAAACCTGAAAATGCTGACGTCTGTGGAGTACTACCTTCAGTATTGCCAGTAGGTTAACATGTAAGCCAGATAAAGTTTCACCAAAAGGAAAAAAGTCAAATTTATTTCAGAATCTAGGTGCTTTTCCACTGTCTGGAGCAGTAAACTAGACAGAATGATGAAGTAGACAGAATATGAAATACGAAGTTGTCCTCAATTCCAGCAAAGAACGTACTTGCTCTTCACTCTTTAGGGCATCTGTTTTCTCTGATGCCTCCCAACTCTTTGTTCTAGTTCATTCCTATATTTGCTTTGAGATGTAATCTAACCTTTTAGAGATTTCTACAAGGTTCACAAACCAATTATGAGTTAGGCTAAAAAGCCAGGGTGTATTTTGTGCATTACTCCAAGAAGGTAAGAGGTTTCTGCACCCTACAGGGTGATGTTGACTCACTGCGTGGTTCATTTAGAAAACAGCCTACATTTTGAAATGTCACTCAACATGGGCAGAGAGCAAAGTGGGATTTAAAAAAAGGTGGGGTATTCAATCAATCTTGGCTCTTACACAGTTCAGTAATGAGTTTTGAGAAATGTTTTGCTATAGAAAAAATATCAAAATTTAGAACAAAGAATAAACAAAAACAGGTGCAGTGATGAACTGCAACCAGAATATGGTTAGAGTTTACCAGTTCACCAAGTGAACTCCTGGCTCCAGGTACTTCTTACAATGTTCTGGGCCCCAAACTTTAATTTTCTATATTCATACTTGATTTATTCTAAGACACTGTAAAACCTAAAGTAAAATAATAGTAATAATAAAATTGGAGTCTATTTAATGATTTTGTTTATCATAGTGATTAAGGTCCCTACCTAGCAAACATCATCATCCTTAAAATCATCATTTCTATTAAGTGTTACTCTTGATTTTCATGCCAGCTCTGCTTTGTCTTTGCATGCTAGTTAGACAAGTCTCCCTAATTCTCCAGACATTTGTTTCTCCATCTAAGAACTATCAGAGATGGATTGAGTACTCTCCTGGGCTTCCCTAAGTCCATCAATCTGACTTGAAATTCTATAACACTCTGTTCTCCTGAGAGTCACCACCATGATACGTATTTTTATAGAGTTTCAAATTAGCAGGCATTGTACAGTGAACAGAATATGGGATATTTTTCTAAGAAAATAATTACAGCAAGAACACAATGATAGGAAGAGCCTGTCAAATGCCTGTTTCTAAGGTCTGCTTTTATATGTATGCATCCCCCATGAAATTTTCCAAATTTCAATTTAAAGAGACACCGAACTGGGTTCAGAAAGTTGAGTGTTTTACGAATTTCTGTCTCTATGTGACATATGCCTTTCTGCAGAATCACAAAAATAGATTGTCAGTGCATGGAGTGGAGCATTTCTGATATAATTGGGTAAGGCTGGCACAATGTGTTCAGTTTTAGTTGATGACACTGAATAAATCTGTTGTTGGAATAAATTGAGTATTCATGGAAACGTCAATGTACCTGTGAACACAATCTAGCCCACAATCTGGAGCTTGATCTGATTTCCTTGTGCAGATTCAAAAGCGTTGTGAATATGAACTTAAATGTAGAGGAAAGTACAAGAGTTGAAACCCAGCTGAGCAGTGGCTTCATTTCTAAGAAAGCAGCTTCCCTCTTGAGAGAAAGAGGAAGCTTGATGGATCCATGTGTGTGACTTCCTGGGACACCATAGTTTATGTTGAGCCTCATTTTACCTACCTCTCAAACCACACCTACATTGGGAAATTTGTAACTCAAGTAGAAGGTGCTGCTACCTAACATGTGGGAGGAGCTTTAAATATGTATGTCTCTTTAAGGGTAATGAGAGCACATGACAAGTAATTGTATAAAAATGCTGGTATTGTGCTTAAAACAGTGACGATGGCATTTGATTTTTATTTCTTTAAATGACGTAAATCTCGGAGTGATAGTTGAATAAATACAGAAAGTAAAAGATGAGAAAATGTCCATTTTTTTCTGGCTTAAAGTGGCCTAAATCTTAATGCATTTGATTTGCTCACGTATATAGAAGTTAAAATGGTGATTAAAAAAAAATGTCCACTTTCATGGGTCCCTAGCTAAGTAGACTGATGATTAATTGGTACATCAAAAGCAACAGGCATCTCCTTGATGAGACTTTTTTAAAAAAGTAATCCCAGAATGCAATGCAAGCAGAAAATATGCTTCAGAGTTGTTGATGCATGATAAGCATCTTTTTATTTCAAGCATCCCTGTTCCTAAATTTCCATAGTGTTGTTAAAAGAAAAAAGTCAGTACACTATTCACTCCCAAACAATATAAATTCATATCAGTCACTGCTCAGAGGTTTTGAGCTAAGGTCTAACTCCTTCAGGGGATGGATTATTGCTTCTATTAAAAGTATAGAGGTTGTAGAATATGAATTCATGAGGACCAAGGACCTTACTAATCTTTAGTGTTAAAATTGGAAAAAAAATAAATGATGGTGGCTGTAAAATACAAATACTTGGACTTAAAAGCAATATAGTTTTGTAATATTAGGTTAGTTAAATTGCTTTCTTTACATTTAGTTGCCTTATCTATGCAGAGTAAGTTCACACTTGAGTGATGGCTCAGCAGTTAAGAGCACTTGATACTCTTCCAAAGGACGTACATTCAATTCCCAGTACCAACATGGCAGCTCAGAACAGCCTGTAACTCCAGTCCTGGAGATCTTCTGCCATTCACATACACCAGGCACACATGTGGTACACCAGACATACATGTAAGCAAAACACACATATATGTATAAATAAGTAGCATGTTTAAAAAGGGTAAAAGTTGTTCATATAAGTAAATATACCTGACAGTTCTTTGTAAGGATTTAGTATAAATGACAGCATGTGTAGCATTAAGCTCCATGGGACCTAGCAGCCAATACTGTAGATGAATTTCTAAATGGTCTTATTAAATAAAAAACACAGACTCAAATATGGGGTGAAAGCCTTAGAGATCAGGGAAATAGTGATAGCTACCAACCTTACCTCTCCAGCTCTGCAGCTATCAAAAGGTGACTTACTTCCTGTCTATCCACACCTTTATTACTTTGCTGTTTCGCCCTCTCACTGGCTCTGTTCCTTGTCTTCTTCAAGCTACTTCACTTCCTTGTCACTGCCTGACTTTTGTGTTTACTTAATGGCTTGCTATTTCCTCTGATCTCCAGGCAAACTTTATTTATTAACATACAAATAAAATATCACCACATTTCAGCACAAATAAAATATCACCACATTTCCCCCCTTTTTTTGTCTAACAAGGCAAAAAATGGTCCTTCAGGTTCCTGATTCACAAAGGAGACTGCTAGTTATTCTACAGGACACATGGAGAAGCAACTGAGAGACTCTAGACCTATTGGCTGAATATGGATGCCCCAATGTTGCAGGGGAACTTTGGATGACTGTCCAGGCAGCCAACTGTCTCTGTCACTCTAGATTTTTGGAAGTTGCTTACAATGTAGCTCTTCCTGTTTACTTAGGTAATATTGTATCCTTCTGGTGTCTTTGATATAGTTGAAGAGACTAGATAGTTATAATTTCAATTTTCCTTGGTTATGATAAAAGATAAATTAGATATAAAACCTTAGACTCACAAATATAGGATAGATAAAAAATTTTCTGTAATTTTACAAAATACAAATTGACTATATATCATAACTAATTCTTGCTTGATAACTGCTTTGTTATATGTAATTTTACTATGTTAAAGTTAAAACCTTCCTTTTTGATTAGACAGAAAAAGGGAAGTGCTGTGTAATGTTGTTCTTTTTTTTTTTAAAGTTTTTTTGTTTTTTTGGGTTTTTTTTTTTTCTTTTTTCGGTTTTTTGAGACAGGGTTTCTCTGTGTAGCTTTGCGCCTTTCCTGAAACTCACTTGGTAGTCCAGGCTGGCCTCGAACTCACAGAGATCCACCTGGCTCTGCCTCCCGAGTGCTGGGATTAAAGGCGTGCGCCACCACCGCCCGGCGTAATGTTGTTCTTTATACTGTGAATATGTGTTGCTCTGATTGGTTGATAAATAAAACCATTTGGCCTATGGCAAGGCAGCTGAGTGGCAGGCAGGAAATTCCAAGGGAGAGACAAGAAGAAGATGGGGAGAGATGCCAGCAAGCCACCCAAGGAGCAACATATAATGGAATGAAGGTAAAGCCATGGAACATGTGGCAATACATAGATTAATAGTTATGGGCTAATTTAAGATATAAGAGCTAGCTAGCAAAAGGCTTGAGCCATGGCCATGCAGTTATAATTAATACAAGCATCTGTGTGTTTACTTGGGTCTGAGCATCTGTGGACCCAGTGGAACACAGAAAAACTCCAGTTACACAATACCAGATGTTCAGATACAAAGTCTGAGGCTTAGGAACAATATGATTTGGTCAATATTCTCAATTTTCATATGCTTCTATATAGAAGTAATAATAGACTATGCCTTACAATGTTTTGCTGTAGATTGAAAGTAATTTCTACTTAGAATCATTAGAAAAGTATAAGCATGCAATAATTTTGATTTTTGAGAACTTATTTAGTATTATTATTGTGTGTGTACTATGTATGTATCTGAGGGGTATGTTCAGGTATGTCCACGGCACAAGATGCATCTGAAGGTCAAAGGATTTTTGGAGTCAGTTGTCTCCTTCCAGAATAATTCTACAGATTGATCCCAGGTCATTAGGCATGTGTAGCAAGCACTTGTAGCCTAGCCATATCAAAGGCTCTATAACTTTTAACTACTATTTATTGTTGTTGATTATAAAGATGCAATCTTCCTCACTTCATTCTCTTCATTTTAGCCTTCCCATTTCTCTCATCTCATTGTTTATTTATTTTTAATTTATCGTATTCCTTTTTGTCAACCAATCTTACTCATGTACACTGATGTGTGAATAGATAGGTATTTATGTTTTCAAGGGAGAATTTACCCTTGATTCAAGTCTTTGGAAGACTCTTGGGACTGGATATGATTGCAGAGCCACATGCCTTAACAACTTGAGACATGACTTTCCGGACAGACTCACTGACACTAAAAGCTCAACAACTCTCTCCCCACCTCACCAACATGAATACTCTTAACATTTTGGAACAATCTTGTTAGATGATGAGTGAGAGTGTGTTATAAAATTTGGAATCAGTTAAGAATAGAAATTGTATCATTATTTTTATACCTAAGAACCCACATATCATTTCATTTATGAGTGTGTTTGAACTTTTCTCATTAGTGTTTTTTAGTTTGTGCATTTATAATTAAATTTCTGCCTATGCAGGCAAGGTTGAATGTCAACTTAATAGAAAGTTCCTAACTCATCTTTGCTATTAAAATTGGCTCATTTGGACAATTTGACTAGAACACAGAACATGAGCAATTGCTCATGTTACTCTCCTTTTTAGATAAAATGACCTTAGTCTTTAAAATACTGTGCTTACTCCAGCCACTCTGAAAACACAGGACATTAGATGTCCAAGTTGTTGAAGAGGGAGTAGTGTGGCCCCATCTCATTCCTTAGTATGATGTATTATTTTAGTCGCAGACAACTATGGCAATAACAGCAGCAAAAAATGATAGAGTATTAACACCAAGTTATATGTTCATGTTTTCCTATCAAATACTTACATAAAATAAATGTGACTTACCTCAGATATAACATAATAAGAGCTAGCCAAAGCAGTTCTTTGCTTTAATTTTTCTCTTTTGCCTTAGATTTAAACCCATCAAGAATAAAGGAAATGGACTTGGTGATTTCATATTTTTCTTAGAATATGAAATTTCAAAGGTACAGAAGCAAGCTACTAAGCTGTTTTCAAGATAATGCAATAGGAAAACTTTTGATGGTTCAGTAACTGGATGACCTTGATGAAGGTAACTTTCTAAAAAAATTGAAGATTCCTGCATCTCATTCTGGAGCAGAATCTAATTTCAATACAAATGTACTCAGAACTCACGGCAAGCTGAATTTGATGCAGCTTTGGGAAGAAAGAACCCAATTGTCAACATAACCTTAGCAATGAACACCATCTCTGATTAGTGCAGCCCAGTGAAAACCTTTGTGAGGTTTAGAACTAAAACAAAAGAAATAAAATATCTCTCTGAATAGTCCTTAAAATGAAAGGCCTCTCAGTATGTAAAAACAAATAATGATAACACAAGAAATATTTATTTGTTCTTTTTTCTTGAAAACTGTTGCCTAGGTATCTGAGCCTCAGCCCAAGTTCACAAAGAACAAAGCCCAAGAGGAACACTTGTGTGTATTTTTTTCCTTTTTTTTTTTCCACAGTGGGGGAGGAGAGATTGGTAAGACAGAACTGAAGCAAGGGAGAGAAGTTACACTGGGAAATGAAAAGCAAAAATAGAAAGATACAGCTGGACAAATGAACAAACTAAAGAATGTGAAATAAGCTGCCCATGGTTACTATGAGCTGAAAGTTTCACCACCCACCCAACCCCCACAATTCATAGGCTACGGCCATGATTCACCCAATGTGATGTTCCCAGAGGTAAAACTTTTGAACCACAGTGAGGTCATGGGGCTGAACCCTCAGAAATGAGACCAATGTCCTTAAAAAGGTGAAAGGGAAGAGATACACTGTCACCTCTTAGTGAGTTTACAGCAACAATGGGTCATTACAAACCAGGACGTGGGTCCTTACCAAAAGTCACACAACCAGCACCTCAGTCATGAATTTCTCAGCCTCTAGAACTGCAAGAAATAAATTACTATTGTTTAAGTCACCAAAAAAGAAAGAAAGAAAGATACAGCTGGTGGCTGTTCTCCCCCCAAAAATAAATAGTATTTTTAAATTACTTTGAAATGTCCACTGAGGAACAAAAGGGGAATATATGTATCCAGTGGTTTTGGTCGAGGATGCTTTCACATTTACTGTTTTTTGGACATTTCTGGGAGGCCCGAGTTTCAGTATTAGAGTTCCAAGAGTCAGCTAAAGGCGCACTGACCAAGATGCCGTGACGCAAGTAAGAGCAAGAGAGAGCAAATCCCACACTAAATACACCAAGCTGCCTCCCTAGAAGTCTGTTCAAAACCTGTGTGAAGCTGGCTACAGAAAGAGAGATTGGGGAAATGAGGAGTGCTGACAAGATGAGAAGTGGTAAAGAAATGTGCAGTCCTCTAGGGCTTCCTCCACCACTGATGGTAGCATTCCTAAACTCAAATTAAATGGAGTTTGCTAATTAGTTGCCCTTTTGAAATTGGGTGTCAGCCTGATGGTAGGTAATGAAAAATGAAAATCCTCCCCTTATTCCCAATCTTTTTCTCTAGCTCAGCTAGTTGGATTTTTAAAAGTGATGTCTCAAAATATGTGTCATCACACCAATGGAGAGTATCAGTCTTCCCTATGTCTTTCTTGTTCTTCATTTCAATCCAGTTCTTTTTAAGGAATGTCACAGTAAAATAGTTTCTGAGTAGAGTGACAGATCTGAAAAAAAAGTCTTGTAGCAATACAAAAAATAATTACAATTCTACTAATAAGTAATGAATGTCACATGCCTTTTGTTATGTTGGTTGATTGTTTTGTTGTTGTTGTTGTTTGTTTGTTTGTTTGGTTGGTTTAGGTTTCAATTCCCTCCTTGTAGTACATAAGGAATTCAGCTAGCTGGGCAGAGTGGGTCACACCTCTAAATCTATCAGGTTGGAGACTCAGACAGGATATTGCCATGAGTCCAAGATCAGCCCAGTCTACAGAATAAAGTCCAGGCTGGCTTGAACTATACAGTGAGTCCATCTCAAAATTATTATTTATAAATAAAATCAAAAGGAATGCAAAAGTGACCAAAATGATCTTGTGCCTCAGAATTAGTTTGTGGAGGTGGCGTAAGTGTGCGCGCGCGCGCGCGCGCGCGCGCGCGCGCACACACACACACACACACGGAAAAAAAAATCCTCCAAGTAAACCAAACCAACAACAACAAAAAAAAATAGGTGGGCATGCAGAAGCCCAGGATCGACAGAGATTCCCAATGACAGTCTACATGGCAAAGGCAATGGAATTTGCAGTGGGCATCTATACAAACATCAAAGAAATAAGTCATTGAATAATTTCAACACTAACAAACATACTCTTGCATTTGCCCAAATTATTAGAAGAGAGACAATGTGCTATAATTTAGTTAAAAGAGAGAACAACAATTATGTTAAACATCAAGAAATAAGAGCTAAATTCAGTGGCACACTCCAATTATAACATCAGAGTACAGGGTACTAAGTAGGGAGGCATAGGGATGATGTCAACATAATACATGGTATACATATATAAAATTCTCACAAAATAAAATTTATAAAGAAAATGTAGAATAGACATTTTAGTTTCCCCTCAGCAAATTTAGTTCTAGAGATTGGATTATACTAGCAATACCTGGGAAAATAACACCTCATGGGTCCTTCTTTTGGTCCATAAGTTAAAACAATCTCATTCTTTTTTTTTTTTTTTTTTTTTTTTTTTCGAGACAGGGTTTCTCTGTCATGGAACTCACTCTGTAGCCCTGGCTGGCCTTGAACTCATAGAGATCCGCCAGGCTCTGCCTCCCGAGTGCTGGGATTAAAGGCGTGCGCCACCACCGCCCGGCCCCAATCTCATTCTTTATAGAACCAAATGTTATTCCCCACACTAGGTTTTCATGAAGAGGAAGAAGAGGAACTCTTAAAAGCCAAATGCAATCAACAAATCAACACACACACACACACACACACTACTCTATTGGGTGATCATATTCTAGAGGAAGAGTATGAGATCTTATTTGGCAGTTCACAGTTCTTCCCCCACAACAACATAGTGAGCAAAAGGAGAATTCATCAGGAAGACACTCAGTTTTAGAAAATTACTCTTCTGTATGTTTCTTGGGATTGTATATACTAGCAAAATTAACAATAAATTTTTATTATCTGGACTGGTAACAAACACCAAAAGGTTATATCTTGATGTTAAAGTTGGAGAGGACAGAAAATCTCTAACATAATCAAGTTCCCTCTAATAGCTTAAAATTTTTCTTATGGGAGAAAATGCAGGTGACTTGGAAGCTGGGGCAAGTAAAGTTACACATATGCATATATGTAATCTCTTTAACTGACTAAATTTGGAAAAAGACTCTTTAATAGTCCATTTTCAAGGCTTTGCTCCCAAGAGTGCTGTTTTAGGGAAACATGTAGAGTAGGGGAATGAGGACATGGGGAGGTTCTTTGGATATTGCAATGTCTTTTCAACAGAGATTTGGAGATCCCTGCTTCTTTGTCCCTTTGCTCCCTGTTCCTGGCATGGGTTTGTTTCACACTGGGAGTTTGTTCCATCTACCCCAACAACCCCATGCCCTATGATTTTGCTATTTGTTATTCCTATCACTCAAAGTCTGACCACTTTTGGACTTAAAACTCTTACACTGTTAACTAAAATAAATCTTTTCTATTTGCAAATTAATTATCTCAGGTATTTCATTATGGTGACAGAAAGCTGGCTTGCACAGTGTCTTTGAGGGAAAAACCTCATTTACCGATTACCCTCTCTGCCAATGTGGACAACTGATATTTTCAGTGTGCCATTGAAGAATTTGAATTTTATCTCTTGATATAGAGTATAATTGTTCTCTGTCCTACCTAAATTGCAATACTTTGTCTTTCCTCTAAAAGTTTGGACAGTCTAAAATTATTTTTATGTTAGCTTTAAAAATTCTCAACAAACAGGAGCTCTCCAATAACATTATCTGCATTAAAATATTTCATTGTAAGCATCCTTCATATTAGCTGATTTGATGTTCTGTGAATGTATCTTTTGTTGTCAGGAGTTTGGGCTTCAGTTTTTTATGAACTACAATAAATTATACATACAACATATTTCATATCATTATAGCTGGAGAGTAAACCTGTCACCATGCAATTGAAAATAGGTCCCTGATTGATATAGTCTTTGCAGAGTGGAGCCTGTGAAGTGGCTGACCCTCTTGGGATTTAAAAATTCTCACATCTCAGCAGTGATTATTCACCTGTCCATGCACCATTTTATTTGACATTATTATTTTGCTGTTTGATTTAATTCAGCTAACCTGTATTAAGTACACCCTGTGCATCTGGCACTGCATTTTGCTGGGGACAAGAGATTGATCTTGTCCTTTTGGAATCCACAGTGTAGTGAAGGAATCAAAAGGGTGCAGATACCTTCATTATAAGTTACAATCAAAGGAAATGGCAAATTCCAGGAAGTTCCACTACAGTGTAAATCAAGTTTACCTTAAGATGAGGGAAAGGAGGTTTTGTCATGGAAATCTAATAAAAATGGCACTGAACTGGGTATGGTGGACTGTTTAGGAGTTTCTCAGTTGGACAGGCAGAAAGCAGTGAAAAAGGGTTCAGGTTTTCTAATATAAGATAGTAAAGGCATAAATATAGTGAGAAGTTAACATCTGCTGTGTTGGAGGAATGGTTAAATATACTCACAGAATGAATTTTTTAAAATAAGTATGAAAAGGAAGGAAGCAAAGCCAGCTGTGAAGGGTAGAAAGTCCACTTCAGAGTCTGGGATGTTTTACAGGAGATACCGTAACACCTCAAAGCCAAGTGTACCAATCATGAAGCCTAAATTAGATGGGTTCTTCCTACAGTCTACAAAGCTTCTTGGTGTGCCCCTAATTATTTTTTGTATCTCAGGAGTAAATGTCCCTGAATTTAATTCTTCAGAAGGGAAGAGCTTCACAGAGGCAGGATTAGAATTTTCGTATCAGGCATTCCTGTCCACCAACCCCAACTTTGCCTTTAGAGAAAATATTTGGCCCTGTCTGGTTTCATTAGAGAACTAAGCCTTACCATTAAACATTACAACTACCTGTTTAAGGAAAAGTAAATGGAGAAGATTCCTGTGTTTGATTTCTCCCAAACTCCAGTTTTTAGAAGAAGAGAGCTAACATAGGCAGATTTCCCCTGAAGGACAAAGAGACACAAATAAAGACACAGTCAGTAGACAAATCTGCAATGTCTGTCAAATGACGCTGCATCCTCCAAATGATGTGTCTGCACCGGGCATATCCTGACGACAAGCAGAATAACTCCATTTACTCGTAGGAGGATCTTGGAAATCTGCAATTTCTGATGGATAGCTCCAGTTTTTGTACTCCAAGTAAACTTTCTTCCCTTTTCAAGCTTGTTAGAATTCTCCCTGGGTTTTGTTGCCCCAAATGATCAGAAGAGAGCAAAACAAAAGAAAACATCAGTGGAACCAAAATGAGGAGAGTAAACATAAAGGGAATTTCTAACAGCAATTTGTTGGATGAGTCATATGCTTGGATGTTATTGTGTGTATGCCAATAGACCCATGTTCAGTGTAGCCACAGAACTCAGTATGCACTACCAATCAAACTGCACAAGTACTACAACCCCAAAAGTGATGCCAAGGGACTATTAGTGTGGTTTTAACATCGGGAGCCAAATATTATGACAGAATTCAAAGGAGAGAATGTGGGAGTGAATATTTATCAATTAGCATTGGTGAGTATCTTTATTTTTCAATGGAGTCTATACATTTGCTAGAATCTCCCAGGATTAACTGACAGAGCCTAGCATTAAGCTTCTACCTCACATCCCCGCATACAGAGATCCATGTTTAGTGAACTGTTTTCAGTAGGAAAGAAGTATCTTAGAAGGTAGTGAGCACTGATTTATTCTCTGTTCCTCCATCTTCTAACTGGACCACTCAAACCTACTAAGTCAGGATTAGCTCTGAACATCTCATGTTTTCCTTCCTGTGGGATCAAAACTAGACTGGGGAACATCAAAATTATAGTAAAGAAAGGGATTTGGATTTTCATTTGTCCTGAAGCACTATATATAAAATTTGTTCCAGCCAGCATTGTATATAGTGCAGATATTTCAGTTTTTCTTTCCTATACAACCCCATCTTCTGTTGCATTTAATAAAGAAGTGAAGAATGCTTAAGTGTATCATTGAAGATATAGAATTCCAGGGAGTGAAATCATCAGGATGGATGACTAAAATAAATCAACTTCTTATGCCCCCTTCCCCCACAAAAAAAACTCCATAAATACAAACATAATTGACAAACTAAAACACCCTAGAGCTTCAAAGGCAAATTAAAGAATCTATACATTAGAGCAAAATTAATAAGCATACTTGTTAGAAATATGTCTGGTGTGACTGTCATACCTGTAATGACAAGAGAGGAAAAGAGGAAAAAGGACCCCACTGACATCAGTTGCCATGGTACTCAGCAAGTTGTTTTGGAGAAAACACCAACATTTCTCATCATTGAGGTTATAAGGCGTACCTTCTGAGAAGTCCTGGAGAAGATGACAAACCTACACTCAACTCTCCTAAGAAGTAGCCTTTCTGGAGCCACTGCAACAAAGTAATTGCCACTTTCTCTAGTACTAAAACCCTCTGATCATAGACCCAAGGCTGCTCTGAGAGTATCTGGCCCCAGACCCAGGCTCTGCAGCTAACCTCAGCATTCTCACATCTTAGTAACTGGAGCCATTACTATGGTGACTTAGTGTACACTCTGTCCAGAAGCCAAGCCCTTATTTTGAATGTCCATGCTCCTAGCAACAGCTCAGCCACCATTAAAAGCTTTTCCCAGTCTTGAGTTGCAGTTATTCTGTATAGGACTGAACTTTAAAAGGGCTGCCCCTTCTAACATCCCAAACACTGAAGACGTAATTCGATAGCCCATACTCTGGAAATTATCTCCATGACTCTGTCCTCCCCCTGGAGCTACTTTAATTGTGCGTACATGCCCATCCACTAGTTCTTGGCATCTGTGCTTCTCAGACAACTACAACGATGGCAAAAGGAGTGCCCACTCCCCATCCACCATGTCCTCAAATCTTAGAAACTCCAGTGCATCCACTTTTGTTCAGATCTGTGGTGTGCACAGAGACAGAGGTTTATAAGTCAAATGTCCATGATGAGAAAATATACAAAATTCCCAGAAAATCATTCACAAACTAAATTTACCAGTATATTAAAAAGATTTTCCCTAGCCAGCAGGAATGAGTCAGAACATGCAAGTTTATAAATATGATATATCACATTAATAGACTAACAGACAAACCTTATGATAATCTCAATATAAACAGAAAAATAATTGGAGATATTTCAACATTCTTTCCTGATTAAAATGCTGAATGAATGAAGTATGGAAGGCATAACCTCAACACAATTAGCATCATGCATGATAAATCTACACCTTACATCATAAGACACTGAGGAAAGTTAAAAGTATTTTCTACTAATGCTGGATATAAAGCCAGGGGCTGGGAGGACTGGGGAGGGGGAACACAATCTCACACTCTGGGATGGAACACACACACACACACACACACACACACACACACACACTTCAAGCTGAAGGTCAGAAACTACAACAAAATTAATAAAGTTAGAATGACCTACATAGATAATTCTTGGTTTCCTAAATGATATCTCAGATAAACTCTACTTACTTAAGACAGGATAAGTTTAACTGTATTCACACTCCTTTCTCGTCTCTAATTTAGAAACATGGCACCTCATCAGACCACCTTACATTTTCATTCTTAAGAAATTTTTAAGAGAAATACCTCTGTAGTTTCTGCAGTTACTTCAGGTTATATAGTCACACATACACATTTGAAGCTAGGATCCATAAGTAAGAGAGAAAATGTGGCATTTATCTTTAAGGATCTGGGTTACCTCACTCGGTGTAATATTTTTCAGTCCCATCCATTTACCTGCAAATCTCATGATTTCATTTTCTTTAGAATAGAATTCAATTGTGTGTATGTACCACATTTTCATTATCCATTCATCAGCTGAAGGACATTTAGGTTGTTTCCATTTCCTACCTATAGTGACTAGCATGGCAATGAACATGGCTGAACAAGTATTTCTGGAGTAACATGTCCAGCCCTTTAGGCAAATGCCAAGTAGTACAAAATCCACATTGTATGAAAGATCAACTTTTACTTTTTTGAGGATTCTCGACACTAATTTCCACTGTGGCTGCACCAGTTGTAATCCAACCAACAATGAATGAGGCTTTCCCTGTCCCCACAACCTCACAGCATTGGTTGACTTTTTGAACTTAGCCAATCTGACTGGAGCAAGAAAAAAAATCTTAAAGTAGTTATAATTTGCATTTCCCTGTTTGCTAAGCATGCTGAACATTTAAGGTATTTCAAAGCCATTTTTATTATATCTTTTGTGAATACTATGTTCAGATTCATAACCAGTGTTTTTAATTGGGTCATTTGCTTTCTTGATTCTTTAATTTTGAGTTTTGGGGGAGATTCTTTATACATCCTGGGTATTAATCCTCTTTTGGCTATATAACTGGCAAATATTCTCTTCTGCTCTGTGGTCTTATGCTTCACTCAGTTGATTGTTCTCTTTGTTGTACAGAAGCATTTTAGTTTTATGAGGGCTAGTCAATTTGGCCTAAATGCCTAAGTGAAGAAAGTCTTTTTAGAAATGTCTTTCCTACTTTCTTCCCTGTATATGGAGACTATTACAGAGATCCACAAGCAATCATCGTGCAGAAAGCCAGTGACTGTGATATGCCTGCCCATCACTGATATATCTATAACACACCTGATATATTGAAGGCTCAGCAAACAGAAGATGATGGGGCCAGAAAGCCTGTAGGAGCCAGAGGACTAGAGCATCTGGTGTAGGGATAGTGTCTTCTAGACATGACAAGAAGCTTCACCAATGAAATCTCAATAGTGAGGCTGCCTAAATAGGACCTGTGTAATGACAACACTAGAGGACATGTCAATGTGGATAAGGGAAATCTTACAAGGTCCTACACCTAGATAAATAGCTATAGGCAGTCATTGGCTACTGAGCGAGGGAGTAACAGTTTTCTCCAGGGATAAGCTACTGGATAGGTTATCCTTTCCCAAGTGGTCACCTTAAACACATGTACTTATAAGCAACACAAAATGAACTCAGCAGGATACATGCATACATACATGCATACATACATACATACATATACACGTATACATCTCTCTATATATGTGTGTTTGAAACAATAATGTTTAGCAAAGAAGAGATCATGAATTAGAAAACACTGAAGAGCCTTATCCTAGAAAAGGTACACAATAGCCATCAGGAATATGAAAGGAGAAATAATGTATGAAGAAATAATCATTCGATAAATGCAGATTAAACCAATAGTGAGAATGGATACTGCAAAAAAGAAAAGGGAAAGTGTTGGAGGGATTTAAAGAAAAGGAACACTTTTATATTGTTGGAAGGAATACAACTTGTGAATCAAATAAAGCTTGCCTGAGGATCAGAGGACAGAACAAGCCACTAGATTAAACATAGAGGCCAGGCAGTGGTGGTAACACAACTTTATTCCTAGCACTCAGGAGGCAGAGATTCATCTGGATCTCTGCGAGTTCAAAGCTACCCTGGACTATATGAGATTTTTTTTTTTCAGTCCAGGAAATAAACAGAACCAGGTAGTGGTGGCATACACCTTTAATCCCAGTGCTTGGGAATCTCAGGCCTTTAATCCCAGAAGTAGGAAAGAGGAGATATGGCTGGGCAGACAAAGGTATAATAGGCATGAGAAGACAGGAACTAAGGCTTTTTTGGCTGAGAACTCAGAGGCTTGCAATCTGAGGATTCATGGAGATGGGGTTTCACCTGAGGTTTGGTTGTGGTAAAAAAAATTCTCTAGTGGCTTTTTCTTTTTCTCTCTGATCTTTCAGCATTTAACCCAATATCTAGCTCTGGGTTTTTAATAAGACCATTATTATTAGGATTCATGCTATATCTGGCACCCAATGTGGGGCACAAGTTCATGAAAAAGTCATTTGCCTGTGGCTTTGCAGCCAGAGGCTCAGTCTCAGACCCAGGCTCAGGCTCCAAACACATTGAAATTAGCCACTTTTGCATGTTCCTCCATGAAGACAGCTGGATCTTTTGCTTCTTTCCTGTCCTTGTGTGTTTTGGCCTTCCTTTGGCCCCCTCCTCCAGCTGCTTCCACACCATCATCTGAATCGTCATTGTCAGCAGATTTGGTGAGTTGATTGGGATTTCTTAAAGGGAGAAATAAGTTAAAAGTGTTTTTTTTTAACCACATTTAAAAAAAATGGGAAACAATGAAAGGAATTTGGTCTCTGTTTGATAATGCAATCTGAAAATGAAACAAATGAGAAAATGATTAACTTAGATGGAATTGATGTAATGTTAATTAAAAATATTATTAGTTTGATCACTCTTATTTTATCCCTAAAAAAGTTGGTTTATATGAGTGCCAAGTTGGTTGATATGACTGCCAAGATACAAGTCTTAGAAAAACTTATTAAAACGGATCATAGAGATACTCAAACCCAGACAGAGGAATTTAAAGAGCACCAACTTCAGTATTGCATTATAAGGTTACAGAGAAACAGCAAAAGGCTTTCAAATAGC
This sequence comes from Peromyscus eremicus, assembly GCF_949786415.1. NCBI lineage: Eukaryota > Metazoa > Chordata > Mammalia > Rodentia > Cricetidae > Peromyscus > Peromyscus eremicus. The sequence continues at coordinate 12,597,040 of NC_081416.1, forward strand.
CAACCTTAATTTATCCAGTGTCTTTACAGAAACTGCCAAATGATAGATATTCCCAAGACTATGTATGAGCTGATTGGACTCCTGTGCAAATATATTTGAGGACATTCAAAGAAGCAATAGTCTTATATGGCATCTACTCATCTTTTGTAAAGCAGATGTTAAACTTGTGGTCAACTTGTAATAGAATTATCCCTCAAAACTGGAGAGATTTGGTTATAGTAGTTTGAAGGCTGGTCCCAGTTTCAATGGATGACCTGGTGAAAGGATGAGGCTAAGATCATTGAACAATGAAGTAGGGCTAGAAGTACTGAAATATCCCAAAATCAACTTCTTGGAGAGGGTGATTATGGTGATACACAAAGACAATCTTTATATGATGACCACATCCTAGCTTTATGCTGCATGGCAGCCTTGAATGCTTGGGACAGAATTGAAAAAGTAAGAAAGGAAGTTGAGTCATTTAGTAAAGTTATACAGGGCCCAAAAGAAACCTTCACTGATTTCCTACAAAGACTGACTTTATGGCAGTAAATAGAATGATATCAAATTCAGAAGTCAGACAGGTAATACTTGAATTTTTGGCTTTTGAAAATGCTAATGCATAATGCAAAAAGGTAATTAGACTGTTAATGTCAAAATCAGCACCCTTGAAGGAATGGATCTGAGATACAATCACTATTGAATCTCATGACCATGATGACATTTGGATAGGAGAAGTGATTTCTAGAAATTTGAAAATAGTCAAAATGTCAAATGTTTCAATTGCAGTAAACAAGGTCACCTAAAAAGGGACTGTGGATAGCATTCCTAGAAATAATATTTTTTTCAAGGAATAATCCCAACAGAATGCCTCCCTTTTGATTATGCAGAAGGTGTGGCAATGATGAATGACCTAATGAATGTAGGTCAACAAGAGGCAGACAAGGTAATCCCTTGTCTTTGCCATCTAGAAACGGCCTGAGGGGCTTTTCAAATGTCCCCATGTCAAATTCCATTTAGTCTTTTCCTGTCATTGTGGAAGAAACTACTTCCTGGAGCAATTAAAGAACCAATGCCTATTGTCAGAAACCATACAGCTCTGGATAATAGAATTGCTTTAGAAAATAAAACAAAAATTTAAGGAGAAAACATGAATCAAAATTGATGAAGATTAGATTTGGAAATTTCCTAAAGTTAGGGTTGGGGAAGGGTTTTTGTTTTTGTCTTTTAGGAGATTGAAAGCCAAGGAATCTAAAAACCAATGGACAAATGAGACATCTGAAAAAAAAGGACAAATCTGTAGAGAGCCGTGCACGGCCGTGCCTCAAGGATGGCGCGGCGTCTGGCTTCTGCCTTCCCGATGGCAGATGCTCCTTATTTGGCTAAGGCTAGGATCTGGCTTGCTTCTGCACACCTGGACCTAATCTGGCTTGCTTGAGTATGTCTGACCCTAGCGGCATTGTCCACGTGGCACCACGGGGTTGATTGCCCAGTGGCTATAAAGGGCGTGGGCTGACTTTCCCAGAAAGGTGATTGTGAGAGTGACTGGGAGAGTGACTGTGGGGGTGACTGTGAGTGAGAAGGAGAGAGAGTGAGAGTGAGAGTGAGAGTGAGAGTGAGAGTGAGAGTGAGAGTGAGTGAGAGGGAAGAAGAAGATGGCTTTCCCCGGGGTCAGAAGATTGTTCAAGGTTCCTGAATAAACTGCTTAGAGAAGAGCCTGGCGTCGCGTCATCCTTGCTGGTCGAGGCAGACATGACACAAATCATGCAGAAAACTTGTGCCCCCCAAAAAGATTTTCTGTAGTAAACCATTACCATGCCTAACAGAGATCTTTGAAGTCTCCAAAAAAAATGAGACCCCACAACAAAAATTCCGAATGGACTGTGATAATGCCATTCAGCTGACAAACACCACCCAAAGATTGACTTTGGACTAAAAACTGCTCAGGACAATTTTGAGATGGCCAGTTGAGATAATCCAACCTCACAGACTACTATAGCCAAAATTTGAGACATTATGCAGAGACTAGACAAATTATACAACTGCTTCCCCCAGGACTTGACAGTTAACCCAAATTTTTATTTTCATGATCCTCTAAAGATGCCCTTGCCCCTAGAAAGCAGGAAGTAATTTTAAGAACATGACACCCACATTCCCAAGAGATGGAGTGGGTGGTTTTTTGACCTTTCAATGAGTTATGGATAATTGTCTTTGTTTAGGATGGTTGGTTACAAATTCTTATTGGTAATGGTCAGGAAAAAAGCTAATCAAAGGAGATTAGTATCAAGATTCTTGTTTTAAAAAAAGAGAATATAGATAAGAGGTAGATTATTGAATCTACTCTGAAAAAAATAGATATAGAAATGATAGGATAAAAATGTAGATAATTGAATCTACTCTGAAAAGAAAAAAGGGAGAATAGGGATATGATAAGATAAAAGATAGATTATTTAATCTACTTTTAACAAGCGATTGGATTTTTGTTTATTGTATACAAATTGTATATATTGATACAAATTTGAGATTAATTTTATTAGAAAATACTGTACATATATTTCTAATCTCATTCAAGGTACTGTATCTATACAGTTCATTTAACAATGTAATACAAATTAATAGTCCTTGAAAGTTATTATTACCAACTAAAGAGGATATAATGAAATGCAAGTTAGTGATTAGTCATTACAATAAAATTTGTAGTCATATAGGTATCATATTAGGTATGGTTTCAAGGTCAAGCAGAGATATATTTTAGACAGACAGGTCATCTTCAAACACTTCAAAGATCTACAGAATATGGCATTAACATGTTCTAATAACATAGATTCATTTTTTTTTGACTATGAGAATGTCTGCTCATGGCAGCACCAACCTACTTCAGAGAAGATGATGGGCATTGAAGAAACTCCATATAGAGTTTACTTTCTTCATGGCAAAAGTTAGTCACTGGGCAAGAAAATGTTCTTACCTCAACTCTTGACAGTATGCTGTCCAAATGGATAAACAGGACATAAAAGGAAGGACTGCTGAACTTGCCAATACAAGATATGACAGCCCTTCAGAAAAATCTACTTCATAGATAAGTCTGTTGGATATGCTAGGCCTGTAGGCCAAAGATTTATGCCCCAATTTTGCAGAGGAACCTTGGGTGACTTTCTAGGCGGCCAGCAGTTTCTGTCATTTTTCATATTTTTTGGAAGTCACTTGTTTGCACTTCCTGCTTACTTAGGTAATGTTATTTGCTTCTTGGGTCTCTGAGAGAGTTGAAGACTAGATAGTTATAGTTTTCCTTGTTAACAATTCATGAGATGGAACTCATTCATGACACTGTTAAAGTGACCAAGAACTTGAGATTAGATAGATCATCAGCTTTAGGTGAAAACTTACTATTATTATTTTGCTAGAGGACTATAACAGTAAAAAAGTCTTTTAAAGACATATTGTTACACTCCTAAATCAGAGCAATGATCCATCCTCATCAAAGAAGTTTCTTTTGGTAGATGTTAATTAACCCAGAGATTCACAACTTGACAATGTGCAGAGAACAGAGGACTTTGGAGCATTTATTCCTAAGTGGAATTTGTTTATCAAAATCCTTCTCTCGCTGGGCAGTGGTGGCGCACACCTTTAATCCCAGCAATCAGGAGGCAGAGGCAGGCGGATCTCTGTGAGTTCGAGGCCAGCCTGGTGTACAAAATGAGTTCCAGGAAAGGCACAAAGCTACACAGAGAAACCCTGTCTCAAAAAACAAAACAAAAACAAACAAACAAAAAAATTCTCCTCTCAAGATTTTGGGATCCATGTGGAAAGAAAACAGAAGATACAACAGGGCTGATACATATATAAATTCACAAATACTGTGACAGCATTCACAAGACATGTACAATTTAAACCAGACAAAAATCCTAGAAGGGAAAAGAAAAGTAGACAACAAGTCCCACCCTTAGCCAAGATGCTACTTGCAATTTGATACCTGTTACAAAGGAATAATCAGTTTTTTTTTTCCAATAGAGTATCACTGAGTACATCCACAATCCAGGGCAGGCCCCAGGCTCAAGAACATTTAGAGTGAGAGTCAAAGTTACATTTTAGTTTTAAATACTGTACCTTAGAGATCCATGAAACAAAAATGCCTCTGATCTACAAGCCCCTTGTATAAGGACAGATAGTTCCTGAAATTCTAGAGGCTATTGTTTATGTGAGATAACAAGCCACATGCTTTAATTCCCCTAAACAAGTTTGTTTGGCTCATCTGCAACAGATATGCTTGATCACATGTGGGTGGGAGGTTCACAGGCAGGAAATATATCAGGATGTACGTTTGTCCTTGATTGGATGTAGACCAGAGGTACATCAGTATGTATGCTTGCCCCTGATTGGACTTGATGGGAAATACTTAAGCCACTGCAAACTGTGACTTGGGACCATTTCCTTGGAAAACAGGTATGGACTTGGCCAGAGTCCATCTACTTGGCCAGTATTTAATTAAAGCTTGCTTCAAATTTGGCTTTAAATTGTGGTAGCAGTCTTATTCTGTGCTGCTGGGATTAATAGTAGTTGTACGGGCATGGAGGTAGAAGTATCTAGGAGGAAATGAGGGAGGAGAAAGCATATGGCCAAAATATCCTATATGAAAGGAATTGATAACAAGAAAACAATTGTGCCTTAGAATCTGAGTAAAGGCAAGCTAATGGAACTCTACTTAAAATGATAACTCAGAGATCATAAAGGACTAGAGTATTGAGCCAATACTAAATATTCTCATAAACTGTCATTAGAATATGATTTTGGACAAAAAACTGTGTGTGAAGGTGACAGATGCAGCTATAGTTCTTAGAGCAATAACAGACTTAACAGATTCTTTCTACTCACTGTTTGCTACTGCCTCTGTACTGAGAGAATACCTTTATTATGGAGCTGGCTGAGGATGGTGAAGACATGTAGAGTGGAACTAAAGCAACTCAGAACTCAGCAAAGTGGAGTTGAGCTGAGCCAAATTAGACAACATTCAGAGGATGCCAAGACACTAGATTTAGAAACAGATGGCCTTCGTTGTATAAACTGATGTGATGTGGTTATTTGTCATATAGAATTGAATAGCTTATTCACAAACTCCAAAAGCTCACTTAAATATTGTACTTTGTTTTACAGAATTATATCACAACACAATCAATCAATGCACTTAACACATTTAGTATCATTAGATAACTATTCATACTATAAAAATTGACTGAGCTATCATATAGGATCCTCTTTTAAGACACATACTTTGGATACACTTCAAAACCTGCTCACTCTTAGGTTCATTCACCATGAGTTGAAACTGAATATTTGGAGAATGATCAACAGCTCCTCTGACTATCTTAAAAAATCTCGGTTCATGAGAGAATAGTGTCTTATCAAATGACCCTTGTTTGTTCATGCCATAGTTAGGCTTTCGGAGGCCACATGCTTTCCAGAAACAGTTTTGTTAAAAAAATAATCACCATGATTTTCAGAGCAGTTAGAGAATCATCATGGTTGAAACATAATTTATGTGACCAATTTTCTGTCCACCTTCTGTAGATTCAGGTCACCCACCAAGGAAGGTTCAACATGCTTTCCTTCATAAAACTGAGAGAATTACACAGGAATTATTTATAAAATGGAAGTTTCAAATTCTCACCCAGATCCTACCTCTAGAGCCCACAGATAATAGTGTAACACCAATATGCCTTTTGCAGAATAACATTTTCAGCAAACACACTGGCATTTATATCAGAAGACCTTAATTAGAAATGTGTATCTGTCACTTTTTCCAGTGAAATGGTATGAGTGGGTTTAAAAGGCCAAGCCAACTCAGCTTGTACTTTAGTGCTAAAGTTTCCTACATCCATTTTTGGATAAATCATTTCATCTCTCTAACCTCAGTTTCCTCATGCATTAACTGACTGTATACTAGTCTCTGCTTCATTATCATGCTGTAGGGATTTCAGTTAATAGATGTGAGGAAGTGAACACATTGAAATCATTGGTCAATGTGTTATCTAATGCATTTTCTAATTTTACTTCATAACAGAAAAGCCATCCCCTCAAGAGCCATTTTATTATTAGCTGACAATTTGGAGGGACATAAAACATTCCTCCATTACCAGAAACAAGACTAGGTGAGATACAATTCTATCAACTTATATGTAATTCATTATATGATGACTTTGTTCCCTTAGCCATTCTAACACAATAGTGCCCACTCATGAAGAGATGACTGCCATGGGCTGAGAACATGCAGAGTGTCAACCCGGGTGTGATGCACATATATAAAATGACTCATTAATTCTCACAGCAGATCTTAAACCTAACAAATGGCTAGACTGGGATCACTTCACAGTTCAGCTTTCAAAGCATGCTGTTATTTCAAAATTCTCCTCTTCCAAAAGGTTTTGTTGACTTCATCCTTTTATTTTCTCCCAGCCTTCTGCTTCTCTATTATACTCCTGGGAGAGTAGAATTGGACTGAAAATTGAAGAACATTCTACACAATAATTGGTAGAACTTCTCAGAGGAAAAGGGTGAAAGAAAAAATTACTTAACTATTCTTGTAGGAATAGTAGATACAACTCATAGGACAATAAATCTTACCTACTGAAAAGGTAATACATTAAATACCGCTGCTGAAAATAGAATATCACAACTCACTGATTTTGATGTAGGTTAAAAAACAAACAAACAAACAATGGACCAGGGAAGAAGAGGCAGAGGGTTGTGTTTACATTCTCTTTACCCAAATACAAGGCCAGAGCAAAGGACAGGTGGTCTTCAAACAGGTAGAGTAGAAGATCCAACTGAGATGCAGACACTGTTACACTATTTGCAATGACTTTGTTATGGGAATTCTGCTTTCGTGAATAAAATTATAATGAGATATACAAAGGCAAATGAGATAAGCTGAACTTGGGAAGAAATAACCATGTAAATGTGTGCAGAGTGATAGTCTTGCATATCACCTGGGAGTTCAAATTCGGAACCTTTGGTGTAAACCTTGGAATTTATTAGATGTGTGTCTCTATTTTAAGAAATCTACAGGTGATTCATGTGTATTACAGTTGCAGGGCTGTTGATCTAGCCATTTCCTCTTTGCTAACCTGGAGCAAACAGTCCTAAAATGAATGTATAATGGGAAAAGTTTGAAGCAATAAGATTATAAACTACACTGACAAGATTCTAAGCAGGAGTGATTTTATTGGAGAGGTGAACTCAGATGTGATGCATTGATGACTTCTAATATCATCCCCTGACTAGACAAGGCCTATATAACTGCATCAGAAGTGTGGGACTGGGTCTCACTTCACTTAGTCTTATTAATTCTAGTGAATCAAAAGATGCAACTTCAGGTCATGAAGATGGCAGTGCCCATCTCCTGTTTACTTGACAGGTTGTCTTGCACTTTGTTGCCATTTAGGAATAAGGAAAATTCTGGAAGAGAACCAAGACAGATTGGCAGAAGTATTAGTCTGGTTTGTTTATATATCTACACACTATGCTAATTTATTCTTCTGTTCTAAACTTACTTTCAGAAATCATGTTCATGTGTAGGGGGGGATGGTTAGTAAAAAAGTAAAGAATAACTGGATGAAAAGAATGTCATGATGCCTACAGACTATGAAAAGCTAGGCTGAGCAGCATTTTAATGTAGTTCTAAAGGGTATAATTTACCTCAAACTTATAAACTACAACTTATTAAGGAGTTTCCTTGTTTGATAAATTAAGACAATTTTTGTGGCTGAGTGTCACATACAGATGCACATGTAATGATGCATTGGTGGCAGTCAGAAGACAGAAAACCTTTGGGAGCCAGTTTTCATGCACCATGGTTAAGTAAAAATTTGTGGGAAAATTAAATACCAAGTACAAGAGAAGTAAGAAAAAATAGATAAAAAATAAATGAATCTAATAACAAGAAATCAATAGGGAAAAATCAATGAAACTAAAGTCATGTTCTTTGAAAATATCAGTAAAATTGAAAAGTGTCTACACTGGTTAAAAAGTAAATCAAAAGAATAGAAAAAACAAGAACAAGAATGAATAAGAGAAAGCATAGATTGATAATAAAAATGATTGAGATAGTATCAGTACTGGTGGCATATGTATTACAAATAATAAAGTATTGTTATAAACAAGTTTATGTCCCAATATTTGAAAATCTAGATTACCTAAGAGAGACACAATCTATGAAAACACATATAAGAAATATACAGATAATCCCAATAAACCCACACTTATTTTTTAAGTGAATTACTAATCTATATTTTCCTAAAAACAAATGAGGCTCAGACAATTTTACTGGTGAATTCTAATAAATATTTTAGTAAGAATTGGCTTCAATTCTTTGATATTTACTCCATTAAAAAAAATACAGAGAGACACATTTTTAACTCTGCTTCTAAGATCAGCATATATTAGCAACAAAACACAGAATAAAAAGGTATTGCAAGAAAAGAAAACTACAGACCACTATCTCTTATGACTATAATTGCAAATATTCTCAAATAGTGTTAACAAAAGAATGACAAACCATGACCAAGCATGATTTATCTCAAAACTGGTCTGAAGTAAAACAATTTATAATCATGTCAATGAATGCAGTAAAATTAATATGAGAAGATCTGATCATTTATCATAAAACGTTCAGCTGACTAGGAAGAATAAGATGCTCCTTCCTTCAATTTCATAGTGCACAGTAGCAAAGTAACCAGTTAAAATCCCAGTAAGCAGTGACAAATTAATTGTGTTCCTGATAATATAAAAGACTAGACAAAAGTAGTCCTAGATTATGTGATACGGCAAGAAAAAGATTTAAAGCATACAGTTAAGGAAAAAAGATAGCCATCATTGTTTGCAGATGCCACTATTAGGGATCCACATGGAAAACTTGAAACTATTTTGTCATCTTGAAACTATTATGCTATTATCATAGTACAGTTGCAATATTCAAAATTAATATATGTCTATTGCTTTCTTATACACAATCAATGAAAAATTAGAATTTAATTTTAAGATAACTTTCCATTTACACTATTTTACCCCAAAAAATGTATTAAGGTATGAACTGAAGACATATGTACAAGATCTACATATAAGAAACTATAAAATTCATTTGTTTATTGGTTGATTAGTTGAGACAGGGGCTGACCCTAGCCCAGGCTGGCCTGGTACTCACTATGTGGCTGTATATCCTAAGCTGTCCTGGAACTCATAATCTTCCTGTTTTAGTGACCCAAGTGCTAGGATTATAGCTGAGGCCCCCACACCTCTTGGGAAAACTCACATGAGAGAAAACAGAAAAAAAAATCCAAATGTATGACACATGTTATATTCATGGAAAAGGATACTCAGTATTGTCAATACAATGAGTTGTAGACTCATTAAAGTGTTGATAACTCTATTATAGTCATTCATTTATCTCGGATAATAGCTTACATAGTTACTCTCTCATCCCACATGCATTCTTAGTATTCCAAATTAGGTAACTTTAATTGAACTATATTCTATTTTACTGTTTTCACATATGCTGAATCTATTAATAAATGTTATCTATAGTATTGTGTAGATTTAGTTGATAGATTTCCTACTTCTATTGGTTTCTATTTCTCTGGTAGTATTTCCCAAGTCATGAATTTTATAATTTTCTTTCTAAATAGTTCTTTAAAAGTTGGCCATATTAGCTGGGTGGTGGTGGCACATGCCTTTAATCCCAGCACTCGGAAGGCAGAGGCAGGCAGATCTCTGTGAGTTCCAGGCCAGCCTGGTCTACAAAGCGAGTTCCAGGACAGGCTCCAAAGCTACAGAGAAGCCCTGTCTCAAGAAAAAAAAATGTTGATCATATTGATTATTTTAAGGCATCCATATAACAATTACAAATGTTAACTAAAACAACTTTGAAACTAGGCTTTTCTTTATCCATACATTAATTATTAAAGATTGAACACATGGCCTTGCATATGCTGACCAAATGCTCTAGTGCTGTTATACCCCTAGTCCCTGATGTCCCTGGGCTTTTTAATTACATTTTCTTGGTAATTGTTGGCAGTTGGCTCTGTTTTCCTTAATGTCTCTGTGACATTTTTAACTCAATATCAGATATTGTAACAACTCATGCAAAAGGTAAAAAAATGAGATATATAGTAATGTTATAGAAATCTTGTTTTTCTCAATCACTGAAAATAATTGAACAAATTTCATTAGAATTTGAACAGGGTAGCTTTTGCTTGTTACTATTTATTTGTGGTTGTATGTGTTTGTGTATGTATTTTTTTATTATGTGCAGTTTGGGGGATCAAGGCCAGGGCCTTGTGCTGATGAGATAACCTTTCCATCAGTAAGCTATACTCTAAGCCTTTCACTTTTTCTGAGATAGAACCTCACTATGTCATTCAGGCTGGCCAGGAGCTACCTATGTAGTCCTTGTTAACTATGACATTAAAATCATTTGGCTCTTTTCCCCAAGATCTTGCATTGCACCTATGTACCAGCATGCCCAGTTTATTGTTAGTCAGTATAAAATTGCCATAGATCTCAAATCTTTTTAATAATGTCTGGTGTTTGTAAAGGGGGCTCTGATTATTAAATATTTTCTCATAAATCTTTGTGCTCTACACCCACCTTTCAGTTATCATTAAGCATCTCTTCAACAGATGATTTTGTCCCATTGTTGTCAGATGATGCTTAGTGTTCACTTATTGTAGAAGACAGGAAGAGTTTTGTACTGGTCTGGTCTCAACCTCAGATTATTGTTTGATATGAAATATCCCCCATAGATTCATGTTTTTAACATTTTGTCCTGAGCTGGAGATGTTGTTTGGGAAGGTTAAGGAACCTATAGGGAATGAAGCCTCATTGGAAGAAATATATAACTGGGTGTTGGCTTTGAGGATTTATATACAGCCTTGTCACACTTCCTCCTCACACTTTTCTTTCTGCCTGCTGGTGCCAGGTGACAGATCAGCCACCTGCGTTTGCTACCTTGCCTTCCCTGTCATGATGCAATGTATCATTTTTGGAATGGTAAGCCCAAATTGTCACCTTCTCCCTTAAGTTTCTTTTGTCAGAGCATTTTTTCACAGCCACAGAAAAGTCACAAGACACAGATATAGTTGCTATGTCCCTAGCCTTGTTGGTGGAGTCTTCTCAGTAGTCTCTCTTTCATTCTTCATGGTGAAGACCTATCCTTTGTTCTATATCTGCAGTGACTTGTACAGGAGAGTGTACTGTTCTTCGCAACTTTTAGCATCAAGAGATTTCTACATGATTACCATAGAATCAATGATTCTAATAAGAGAGTAAGAAGTTCATATTGGTAATTATTCTATTTTATATTATGTTTTTTTCAAGTAGATCTTCATTGGTCCCTTCTATTGTTAAGTTCTTGGGAAATCACTTTGAGTGAAATGTCTTAGTAACATAGAAATCTAAAATATTAGAACAAGGCACACAATTCACACTTCACATTGTCAACAGCAAGCACATGTTTTTCTCCCGCTGATTTCTGGCTTATAATGTCTCTGGAACTGTATTTCTAGAACCTGGACATAATTCTTATATTTTAATTGGAGAACTGCTTTGCTTTATTGGAAACTGTTCTACATGAGAGTGGGTAATTATCATCATGGCCATGGTGACAGGCAAGTCCCTGAAGTAGTCTTGATGTTTTCTAAATCACATACATGAATGGCTTGTTCTTTGTGTGGTAAAAGAAATCAATCAGGGAGAACAATGTGTATGGATAATTTAGAAATTGTGTATGAGGACTAGGATTCCATACACAACCACAACTCAAGGTCTTCCTGTCAATGGCCTAGTCTAATCAATCATGGCTCCTGATTTCACCTAGTCTATTTATCTCTTGTGCTGAAGTGCTGAAAGCCAAGATTAATGATGACAATGAGTACTGTAGCTTTTGAAGTGATGGTGGCATGATATCCTTGGACAAATTTTTCAGTGTTACCTGAAGTTGTGTAATAGACTAGAATTAAAGTAGAATCACATCAGTTATTCCAGTTTCTAATTTGGGTTTAAATTTTTAAATTATATGAATTATTCAGACAGATGAGTTTACCTTCTTCTCCTATGAGTTAAGTGCTTCATTAATTTATATCTAATCTGTTTCTTTTTGTGTATGCCTGACACCTCTGTATTGATGAAAACAAATTCAATTGACTTCTCCAGGCCCTTTTTACCACCTTTCATTGCAAATTTGTTCCATCTTATTTCAAGCCAAAATTTTACTTGACACTGAAAATTGAGATAGTGCATAACAAATAGAAATCATAATTAATATACTAATGTTGCTAATTGGCTCCTCTGATTTGGCAAGGACAAATTCATCAACATATTCACCATGTGGATAATACAATGGGAAATATAAAAAAGATAGGACTTCTGTTTCTGCACCTGTATATACCCCATAAGGAAGATAGTGTAGTATTTTATTAAGTACAGCAAAGTCTGTGGAGTAAAAGTTTACCTTCTCACAGTGTGTAAGATAAGAAAAGCCTTAGTAAACATCCTGTTCTATTTTTCTTCACTTAGTCAATGTTTCTTCCTGTAGATGCAGTTCTTTCTGACATGTAGTACGTTTCAAGGAATTATGTTTAGGCTTATGTCACTTTCTTTGTTGATTCTACTCAGTCGTGTGTGTGTGTGTGTGTGTGTGTGTGTGTGTGTGTGTGTGTGTGTTCATGTAGATGTACTTGCATGTTGGGGATGAGTTCATGTGCATATGAGTGAACATGCATACATGCATGTGGAAATCAGTGGACAAACCTTGATCTCATTTCTCCTGGACCCCACAAGACCTTATATTTTGAGATGTAGAGCTACGTGACTGATAGCTGGCTGGCCAGTTCTGGGTATCCTCTAATCTCCTTTCATCCCACCATGTGCCACTCTGCCTTGTTTTTTTTATGAGGGTTCTGGGAATTTAAACTCAAGTCTTCAGACTTACATTGCAAGCAATTTACCAACTGAGTCATCTCCCCAGGCCCACATTTGATTTTTATAACTATCTTGGTTCAGAGTTCTATTACTCCAATAAATACTGGATAGCACATGTGTCAAAGCCAAGGTGACACAAGCTGAAGGTTCTCAAATCTAGCTGTTGCTGCAGAAGGTCTCACCAGATTCCAAGAGTCTACTGCATTCAACAAGTCTAGCTTACTCTAATACGGCACAAATTCAAAAATCAATATGCAGAACTTGAATGATGATTTTCTAATTTTACAGGCACCATTTAATATTCTGAAGGAGTCAACACCAATTGTCTCACAAAAATTGTCTCCCTTTATATTAGTTATGTACAGCCTCAAGTATTAGAAGTATACTTGCTAATCAGAATCAGATAAAGAGAACTTGAAGCTATATTATGGGTTGTATAATAAATGTGTTGGGTTCTAATTACCTGCCAGGTAGCCCAGATATTAACATCACTCTGATGGAGCATCCTTTCCACTGGCCAGTGTGAATATGCATTACCAGTGTCTTATTTTAGGCTTGCCTCTATCAGCATTGATGATCTACTCTCCTTATGATTGATATAGTCTTTCTTTCCGTATGGTAATATCTTCAGCCAGTCTCTCCTCACATATTTTTTCTGGACAAGAATCTTCATAAGGCAGTCAATTTTGAATATCTCTACTGTGAACCATTGCAACAACATAAGTTGTTATTTATTGTAGTAATAAACCAAACACTGCACCAAGCATTTTCCTTTTTAAAAATTTAATTTTCTCAACAACCCTTGAGATAGGCGTTTTGTGTTCACCCTTGTTTCACAAATCATAAAGCAGGTCTTGATGAATTTATATATCCTTCCCAGGAGTAGTCAGAGGAACAACCCTCAGATTTAGCTATCTTAACCTTTTTATAATTATGACTTTATTTCATTGCTTACCCCTCAGAGGTCCAGTGTGTTCTTATTTCCATATTCCTGAGGAGTTACTGTTGTCACTCTGTGCCTTTAAGCACAGTTATCATTAGAAACTTCACAAAGAAGGGCAGTATGTCTAGGAGAGTCAATGAACAGCCCACACTGCTCGGCGATGAAGTCTCATAACAAATTCCACTTGACAACTTTGCTGGCCTGGTTATTATTCCACCGTGATGGTGAAAAATTTCCCTGCCTATTTACCTGAACCAGAAAGGGAGTCTATTTTGTCCTCAGTTGGAAAGACATTTTTCTAGCATCTGAGTTGTAAGGGACAAATATTATTTTTCTCTAATGACAATATAAATTTAGACACTACATTCTGAATTCCTAATACAATTTAGATACTGACAATTTAAGTACTTAACATAGAAGCTTGGGAGACACCCTGGCGGTAATGTGCTTCCCTTGTAAGCATGACAACCCACTGAAGTTTGATCCCATGAAACCCATGAAATTAAAAAGAAAAAAAAATCCAGGTGTTGTATTCTGGCTGTAATCCCAGTGCTGAGGAGGCAGAGACAGATAGAATGAAAGGTTCCCTGGCCAAATAGCTTACCTTTGGCAAGCTCTAAGCCAGTGAAAGAACTTGTCTCAAAAATATACAAATATAGATGGCATCCACTGGGTAAATGCATGTGTGTGTGTGTGTGTGTGTGTGTGTGTGTGTGTGTGTGTGTGTGTATGTGTATACAGGTGGAGGCCATTAAAGTACAGACATGTACTTACACAAATAAACAACCTTACATTCTTCCATGGTAAGTTATGAGGTGATGCTTACTTAAGCTTCATCTGTTTATATTGGTAATATTCCTATACAAACTCCACAGTTCTCTCACAGGTGATAGATTTCTACTACACTTTCCCATATACAATGTGTGCACAGCATAGATTATATTCTTCAAATTCCAATTATTGACAGGTAAATATCTTCAAACAGTTTAATATGTATAGATTACTTTTCTTTGGTTGAAAAATATACATAATCTTGTCTTTTTTTCCACAGTTTTTTCCCTGAGAGTTCAAATGCAGAAATAGTTGTTAAAACAGTTTTGCTTCTTTATGTTGAGCATATTACATAAAGAGCTAAGTGGATCAATATTTATTCTAGTCACAACAGCAGCATATATAGCTAATGAAAGTAACAACATCACAACTATGTACACAGGTATAAGCCATTAAATTCCAATTATATATCGGGGCAGGCACTTCTATGTTTACAACCAACCTATAGACGGTTTTCTTAGTGAGTTCAGTCTACATTGAAGAAGGTATGGAAAGACTGTCAGAGCCAGAAAACAGAGAGTTTGCTGTTAGATTGTGTCTCCTAGGAATGTTAGAAACTGCAACTGCCTCAACAAACAACCCATTGAACTGGAAGCTCAGACTTGCTCCTGGACACTTTGGGTTTCTGATGCCATTAAAGCAACAGGCTAAGAAAAGAATAACAGTGTTAGGAGGGGGGATTGATCAAGATTACCATGGGTAAATTGGATTACCTCTCCAAAATGGTAGGAAGAAAGATTACGTCTGTAATGTAGGAGATTCTTTACGGTGTCTCTTGGTGCAACTATGATCTGTGTTTAAAGTCAATCATAAACTGTAAGACCTAATCCATGCAGGATGACAAAGGGATCAGACACATCAGAAATGAAGGTATGGATCATTCCTCCAGGAAAAGAGACAAGACCTGCTGCGGTTATTGCTAGTGGAAGAAATACAGAATGAGTGTTAGAGGAAGGTAGTTATACATAAGAGAAAAGGCCACTTAGAAAAGAGGAGTGCCGGGTGGTGGTGGCACACACCTTTAATCCCAGCACTCGGGAGGCAGAGGCAGGTGGATCTTTGTGAGTTCGAGGCCAGCCTGGTCTACAGAGAGCGATCCAGGAAAGGTGCAAAGCTACACAGAGAAACCCTGTCTCAAAAAACAAAAAAAAAAAAAAAAAAAAAAAGAAAAAAGAAAAGAGGAGTATAATTGAAAGAATGTTTATGTTGTATTTTGTTAATATTTGTACAGATATTTGTGTTTTCTTTCCTCAATTTTTTTTATCATGTGATGTAAAATCAATTAAGAAAATATTAATGGTTATCATACTTAAGTTTGAGATACATAAAGAATATCCCTCAAGGGACATTGTCACCTATTATAAATTTATAATGAATTTGTGGTTATATGAAAGATAGTTATATTATGTTAGTCATTCTTATGATCTTGATATTATTTTTATTTGAAAATTAATCATGATATACAGAGATATAATTGTGTATCGAGGTGACAAGTGATGGAATTGTGATGGCTATTCTTGGTTGTCAACTCAACTATATTTGGAATTAACTAAAAATCCCCAAATGGAGGAACACCTCTAAGGGGTATTTGTTTAATTTGAAGTAGCAAGATACACTTCTAATCAGGATCTTGGAGGTAGAAAGACACACCTTTAATCCAGATATTTTGAGCTAGGAAAAGGCAAGCCTTTAATCTGGATCTTGTGTTGGGAACACACACCTTTAATCCAAATGTTTGAGCTGGGAGAACCTATCTCTCATCTGCACCACACCTTCTCCTGGAAGCCTATATAAGGACATGGAAGAAGGAAGCTTCTGCTCTTTGCCTGTTTGCTCTTGCCTTACTAGCAAGTCCATTGCTTCACTCATCTTACAGCCTACTTCTTTGGGATTCCAGAATATACTGAAGACCAACTGAGATATCCAGGCTTGTGGACTGAGCAAAGCAACTACTGAATGTTTGGAAGTTCTTTTCATAGCCAACCTCTATTGCATTAGCTAGATGGCAGCCTGCAAATCACAGTAATAAATCCCCCTTATATGTTTTTTTCCATTAATTATTGTTTCATGTTACCTAAATAAGTAAGTACAACCTGCTCAAGTTGTATGTTTCTTGTATATATGTTTTCAGGGTTGACTATATCTATTGATATTTCTCTGAGATTCATCTTGTGAATTCTGTTACTCTAGAGAAGCCTGACTAATACAATCACCACCATGACTGCCTAAACAAGAGCTGAACAGGGATGACATCAATAGATGTGATAACATGAAAGTGGGGAAGCTTAGGAGGCCTCAACCTTAAACAAAGAACTTCAGACAACTAAGGAATCCTGAGAGCAGTAGAAATATTCTTCCCCAAGGAAGACCATACCAATTGCCTATCCAATTCCAAGTGGTCAGCTCTGAAAACACATATACAAGTAACATTACACAAACTGAGCAGTTTGTACTTACTTATTTATGTATATACATATTAATAACAACAACAACAACTAAAAAAGGGTCCTTAGATTTGTAGGAAAGCAAGGAGGAGCATGTGGGAAAGTTTTGAGGCTGACCTCAAACTCAGAGATCCATCAACCTCCACCTTCCCAGTGCTGGGATTAAAGGTGTACACCACAAACACCCAGCT
The DNA here is from genome assembly GCF_949786415.1 of Peromyscus eremicus. Lineage (NCBI taxonomy): Eukaryota > Metazoa > Chordata > Mammalia > Rodentia > Cricetidae > Peromyscus > Peromyscus eremicus. The sequence goes on from NC_081416.1 coordinate 12,614,397, forward strand.
CAAAAATTTTCTTTAGTTCCTTTGCAGAGTTTGGAAACTTATCTGGGTGAGATCTTATCCTGAGGTCACCACTCCCTATATTCAATTTATTAATCCCTTTATCTCCTTGAACATAGGATTTAGCTCCATTCCTGGTGCTCTTTTTCTCCTCAAAATATATATTTTGTAATTTACCTTGCTCAGCTTGCTCTTTTTCATTATAAATCTTCATTAGAGTTACCACTAAAAACTATACAACAGAGTCTACATTAGGTTGTTTTGAGATTTTTTTTTTTTCTGAAAATGGAATTAATCCAAAACTCTTCATTGTAGTCTCAGGCAGATTCTTCAGACATGGGTAAAAGTCAGCCACTTCCTTCACCAAAATATCACTAGAACAATCTCTAGGCAACATACTAAACTTCTCTGAAACCTCTTGAGTGAGCCCCCAACAGTTCAAATAACTCTTACCACCTCTGTCTTCCATGCTCCTAGTGGTATGACCCATTAAGCACCACTTGAAGCATTCCACTGTTTTCATAATCCAAAGGACCAAAGTCCAAATTCCTCCAAACAAAATCTTGTTCAGACCTATCTCAGCAATATTCCAGTCCCTGCTACCAACTTTTGTCATAGATAGGGTTTTCTATTGCTGTGAAAAGACACTATGACCATAACAACTCTTATAAGTGAAACATTTAATTGAATTTGTGGCTTACAGTTTCAGAGGTTCAGTCCATTATCATCATGGCAGGAGGCATGGTAGTATGCAGGGCTATGCGCAGGCAGACTTGGTGCTGGAGCTGAGAGTCCTTACATCTTCATAGATAGGCAATGGGAAGTGGAGTGATTGTCACACTGAGGGAATGTTGAGCAAAAGAGACCTCAAAGTCTGTTCCCACAGTGGCACACTTTCCAGCAAGGCCATATCACCTAATAGTGCCATTCTCTTTGAGAGCCATTTTCTTCCAAACCACCACATACACACACACACACACACACACACACACACACACACACACACACACACACACCATATGCAGAGAGAGAGAGAGACAGATACAGAGACAGAGACGGAGACAGAACACAATGTTGAGGGTGTGGAGAAGGGAAAGATCTGGGAGGAATTAAGGGGAGGATTTGGTGTGAATATAATCAAAATTCATTGAATGAAATTCTCAAGGAGTTAATAAAAAATGAAGAACAAGAATGTGTTCATTTGGGACAAAAAGTTTCAATGTCTGAGGCTTTACTTCTTTGTTTCAGGGAATATATAAAAGCACCTTGGCATCAGAACTTGTCTAGAACTTTAGAATCTACATATTCTGAAGCTGCTGTTTTAGATTTTTTTAAACCCTTATATTTATTTAGCCCTAATTTTCATTGCTTTTTATGTGAATGTTGACTTGTTTGTAGATTGTTTCATGTACAAATCATAAAACTACAATTGTAGGATGAGAATGGAAGTGTTTATTTGTAGATGTAATTCTAAACAGTCTTATTAAAGAAGAAGCACAGAGCCAAATAAAGAGTTAAAAGCCCAAGAGGTCAGAACACTCGAGAATAGCCTTTAGCTTACCAGCCGCTGCTGTCCTTCCCCTAAGAGAGAGACCTTCTCCTGTGTAACCTGTCTTTTTATTGCCTTTCTGTTCTGCCTTCTCATTGGTTCTAAACCCAACCACATGACTCACTTGTCACTGCCTGTCTATACAGACCTCCAGGTCTCTGTGGTTGGTACTGGGATTAAAAGCATGTGTCTCCATGCTGGCTGTGTCCTTGAACACACAGAGACTTTGCCTGCCATGTGATCAGATTAAGGGCATGTGCTACCACTGCCAGACTTCTGCTAAATGGCTTGCTATTAGCTCTGACTCCCAGGCAACTTTATTTATTAACATACAAATATAATCACATTTCAGTATAAATAAAATATCACCATATTTATTTTGGTTTGTGCTCATCTTAAAAGACAGATGTATGTCATATTGATCTCACATTTAGGAATTAGTACTTCACAGTCTCTTGTTCTCTGTACCTTGAGCAGTTGTTGGACTCCATCATAAAGGTAAAGTTCATTTTGTGTTTGTCAACTACTCCTCAGGAGACTTGCCCTGGAGTGTGGTTGATATACCAAGCATCATTTCATTGGAGCACTTCCTCATCCATCTTCTCCATTACATATAGTTTATGCCTTCAAACAGGTTGCCTTTATGCTTTGGGGACATTTAAAAATGACCTTGAATCATTCATTGCACATGCCTCTCTGGGTTCTAGAGTAGTCCAGTTCCCTTTTCACTGGCTCTCAGAAGATATCCCATTCTCTTCTTGAGTTCCTTGGCCATGCGACTGCTACATTATCAATCTCATGCATGAATAAACAGTCAGTGCTTCATTCTCACTCTGGGTGAAACACATGGCCAGCATCCTCAACCCTTAATTTTCTGTCCTCACCTCTGCACAGGAAGTACCACAACCATGTGCTAACATTTCAAGTAAAAGAAAGTTGGCTTCTATTTACTCTCTGTCAAAGTTTAGTCAGAATAATATGATAATACTATACACATGTTAAAATATTGGTTATATTTGAGTTTTTAAAAGTCTGTCTTATCTAAGAAAATGTTGAATCTTGCTCTTTTATAGCTCACAAAAATAGTGACCTTTGGTTCTTCCCATTTTAATTTATTTTCCAAAGTGAAAATAAATAAAATTATAAGAAATGGTTCTCTGCATGTCTCTTGAAATCCAGAAGCATCTCTGATACTTGCTGCTCTTAGAATAGCTTGTCCATTTCTATCAAAGGTTAAGACATAATTGTTTGAGCATTGAATAAACGGATAAGAAACACAAGTAAGAGAGAAAGAAACAAGATTGAAATGCCTACATCCTATGTTATTTCTAAAGGTTAGGAGAGAATGCATATTTTCCTTCTAAATGTCAATTTAATCTGAATGGCAGTGAACCTCGAATAACATTTACATTCAATGTAGAAATTTTGAAAATGAAGCAATTGTCTGGCTAACTGCCTGTTTTGTTTTTGGGTGAACTTCATGTTTGGTTTTCAGTTGATAGATGGCTGAAGTATCAGTCCTATTTGGAAGAATAAACATAATCATTAGGCAGAAGAATGAAGCTTTATTTGTTGGCTAGTAATCAATCCAAGATTGCTGATGCCCAACGGGCAAGATAATGAGAAAGCTTTGCAGTTCATCTGACTGGATGCCTCATTATGATTAGAAAGGACCACGTGTTGAGCTTTAGTCTGGACATTAAGTCTTCTAGTTCTATCTGTTGCCTCAAAAAAAAAAAAAAATGCTTCCCCAAGATAAGTATCATAGAGAATCTGAGCACATTGCAGAGTTCTCTACAGGCCATGCATAAAAAGAAAAGTTTTGGCTAGCTGAAGAATGTGATTGGCTACAGGACAGCAACTGCCTGTGAATTCGGGGGATGAAATGAATTATTTTGTTTGAACATTTTGACCATGACTACATTGTCAATAGAAGGGATTTCTTTTTCCAAATTTTATAAACTGATCCTCTGTTTTATCTTATAAAGAATAGATTAGAAAATATAACTTAAAGTCTTAATTATGGATTGAATATTTAATATCTGTATATAAATTATACTAAGCCATTTTCTGGTATCTTTGCTATATAAAATATTGGCATGAATTCTGTGATATCACATGGAAATCAGTATACCATTTACTTGATGTTGAGTAGTCACATATCCTCACATATAATTTGTTTGTACCTATTAGTCATTGACACATTCTTTATGAATGCCTTCCTCTTGATTTCAAAATACGTCATGGTAGGCCATCAACATGAACTAGTTTCCATATTCAGAGGAACTATTTTCACTAAACTGTTACTATCTCTCTTTATTTCTTATTTTCATTTAAACATTATTGTTTTAAATGCAAACTATTAAAAATCTACAAATATTTCCTTTAGGATTTCTCTTTTATTTCAAATATTTTCATTCCTCTACAACTTTGGTAAATACTACATTCTAATATTATGATCATTTTTATAATTTGTCTTGAAAATTAATATTTTAATTAATTTATAAGTTGTGTTTGGTATAAGACTAAGAACTAAATTTTATACTTAATTCATCATACTCTTATCTAGTTATTAATATTGTTAGTTGGTAATTAAATAATCAACCCAAATTTCAATGTCCTTTTCTAATTACCCCCAAACTAACATATTTTATTGACTTCATAAAGAACAGAAAATTTCTTGATGTTAGTAATTCTGGAATAAATTTTAATTTATGTAGAGATTTTATTATTTATTTATCCCTGAAAAGATCTTAGGACAAAGCTAGTGAATTTTCAGATATTTTGTTTCATATAAATAAAGGAAATCGTGGCAGAAAGCATGTCCATCAAGTACAAATAATCAAAAGAATGTGACCTTTGGATGTCCCATTTTCTTTTCAATTTCCATAGAAAGTTACTTTAGGAAGGATAATACTGGATAGATGACTTCCACAATCCTCTGAAGCCTTGGACTTAGAACAAAAAGAGCAAAATTCCCTAAACATTGCTTTTTTAGGACCCAATGACACTTGCTTAGAGAGATTTAGTTCGTAGCTATATATAATATTGTATCATGAATCTAATTAAGAAGAGTTATGTAAATGCAAAATCCATTCAGTGTATTTCATTTTTGCTTTTGTTCTTTTTTTAAAAAAAATTTATTTTTATTTTGCAATACAATTCAGTTCTACATATCAGCCACGAATTCCCTTGTTCTTCCCCCTCCAGCCCCCCTCACCTTCCCCCCAGCCCACCCCCCATTCCCACCTCCTCCAGGGCAAAGCCTCCCCCGAGGACTGAGATCAACCTGGTAGACTCAGTCCAGGCAGGTCCAGTCCCCTCCTCCCAGGCCGAGCCAAGCGATCTTGCAAAGGCCCCAGGTTTCAAACAGCCAACTCATGCAATGAGCACAGGACCCAGTCCCACTGCCTGGATGCCTCCCAAACAGATCAAGCCAATCAACTGTCTCACCCATTCAGAGGGCCTGATCCAGTTGGGGACCCCTCAGCCATTGGTTCATAGTTCATGTGTTTCCATTCGTTTGGCTATTTGTCCCTGTGCTTTATCCAACCTTGGTCTCAACAATTCTCGCTCATATAAACCCTCCTCATTCTCACTAATTAGACTCCCAGAGATCCACCCAGAGCCTAGCCATGGATTTCTTCATCCAGATCCCTCAGTAGTTGGATGGGGTTTCTAGCCCCATTCTTTTGTTCTTTGAACAGAGATATCAATACACAGAAATTTGAATTAAAGCACAGAGTTTATTGTAGCATGAATCTTAAAGAGTCTTATTAATAAAATCAAACCTGAAGCCAGGTACTGGGGTGGATGCTGAAGATCAGAGAAGCAGAACAAGCCACAGCCACCTCACCTCGCCAGTTCCTCAGCTGATCCTATTTCCTCAGACTGGAAGCCTCTGGGTCCTCATCCAAACAGATCTCAGCTGAACTATTGCTCAAAAGCCTAAAAACTTAACCAGCCAAAAGCTTCTAGTTTCTGATCCTCATGCCTTATATACCTTTCTGCTTTCTGCCATCACTCCCTGGGATTAAAGGCTCACTTTCTCGGACTAAAGGCGTGTGTCAACATGCCTGGCTGTTTCCAATGTGGCCTTGAACTCACAGAGATCCAGAGGGATTTCTGCCTCTGGAATGCTAGGATTAAAGGCATGAGTGCCACCATTTTCTAGCTTCTGTATCTAGTGGCTGTTCCGTTCTCTGATCCCAGGTAAGTTTATTAGGATGCACAATATTTTGGGGAACACAATACCACCACAGTTTATTTTTAAAGAATTTAACTATCTAGAATTTCATATTTTAAATTATATACTATATATTAATATTTATATATAATATAATAATTATATATGACAAATTTAATTTCAAAGGAAAAACCTACACACAGGAGGCAGTCTAGTGGTCTGATGGCCTGAATTCCATCCTTGGAATCCACATGGTAGACAGAGAGAATTGACCCCTGAAAGTTGCTCTCTTACCTCCACATGTGGCATGCACATGCCCTCCCCTACACATAAACACATACACACTCTAAAGCTACATAAATAATTCAATTTAAAAAGTGAGCTCTTACAAAATATTTGACACAGTCTTCCCAGAGAAATCAATATATTCATAAAGCAGTTGCAATGATGTTTTAACCAGTCTCCCTGTGTCTGCTCTCATTTTTTTCTGACACAAATGATGTCTTCCCTTCCATTAGAAATATCTCAATTATTACACCTGACACAGGTTTTATGCCCTGGTCATTCACTGATACCATTTTGTCTTAGCCATTGAGTTCTGAGGCAGGCTCAACTCTCTCTGATATATCTATATAATGTATCGTTATGGATAACAAAATTTCTGTCACACCTAAGCATTCCATTCTATAGTGGATTATGTTTGTATGGTTGATAGAAAGTCTTTAATAGGCAATTAGAGCAGTTCATAAGGATCACTAGTTAACCTGTATGTACTAAGTCACAATGACTCCTGCTACCTTCATGTGGATGACTGAAAAAGTGCCACCATTGAAAAAAAAAACGTGTACACAGAGATAAAAGTAAGTAGTTGAAATGAATTTTGATTTTGATTAAGTATATGGCTATACAAACAGTGATATAAACTTAATAACAAGTTTGAGTGGGAAAATTTAGAATTTCATTGGGAAGGGGTAGGTGATGTAAAAAAAAGTGTAAATTTGGCAAAGAAGAAACAAATAAAACAAAGCTAAAATGTATGTGGGAAAGTCAGGAATGTTGAGGAGGGAACATCCTTGAAATCTGTAGGATTCAGTGAATATCTTGATGTAATTGACAGACTGAGAGGAAAGAAAATGAGGCTGGGTCTTTAGAAGGAGCTTTGCATATAAGGTATTGTACCTAAATGGCATGGATAAGAATGTAATTGTGAGTATTGAATATTCTAATCTAAGGAAGATTATCAAGAATAGATTCTAGAGGCAAAATAAAGTAATGATCCACAGAGTGTTCTGGTCATACAACCTAAGAGATAATGATGCCACTAAAGACTAGGCAAATTAGAACAGAGATGAATGAGTATTGAAAGCACTAATCTGCTGGAATTACAATGTGACTTGTGAGAAAGGTAAAAAGAAGCCCAGTCAGGGTCTGGGAAGAATGACACCAGGAAAGTAAAGGACAGAGAGTCAGAGACAGTTCTTCAGTGGATGGATTAAATGTGAAACCTCATGGGGATCACTAAGGGTAGGGGCTGGGGGACAACAAGAACAATACAAAACAAAATAACAATACAAAACAAAACAAAAAACAAAACAACAACAATAAAACAAAAACAAAGCCCAGGAAACTAGAAATAAAACAGATGAGGAAAACCCCACATTTAATTTACTTGGCTGTTTCTGTTTTCTTTTTCATGTATTTTTCTTGAGGGTAAAAAGGGTTTCTTTTACATTTCTTTGATGGATTCATTCTGGTGTTCTATTTAAGGTATTGTAAATTTAGTGTTAGGTAAGTAGAATTGTCTTAAGGACATTTTAAGAAAGCTAAGTGGTAAGATTTGAGATTAGCTATCATTTTGTAGCTCGGCAAAAATAGACTGACATTTAGTAAATGTGATAGGCAATGGCCAGAGAATTAATGTCAAAGTACATGAAGGGTGTTTTTGTAGTTGCATGATATATGTTATCATTGGCTTGGTGTCAGGGTAGGTTTGCAGAAGAGAATTTATGTGGATGGAAAGTTATGACTGTTTCCATAGTTACAGATCTGTAAAGTAATGAAAACCATAAGAATCATATCTATAATTATTTTATAGTTCATTATCATGTCTGTAATTCCCAAGAGATTGGTATTCAGTAAAGTAAATATTTTCTAAAAGAATTGTGATTCTAACTCTACTATTGTGAGAAAACTTATGTGTAAAAAGCAAAAAGGCACCTGAGCTGCAAAATGTCTGTGTTGTACCCATGAGGTTGCTTGAGTTTGCTGCAGCGCAACAAGTCCCTGTCTGGAACTGAGCTGCAGAACAGTTCCTTTACTAAAGCAGTGTAACTAAAAGCTTTCCTGTGCTCACAAAGCTCCCACGGCCTCACAGTCCCACAGCTGCTCAGACCTAAATGAACACACAGAGGCTTACATTAATTACGAACTGTATGGCCTACTGGCTTAGGCTTCTCACCAGCTAGATCTTACATCTTAAATTAACCCATTTCTATAAAGCCACACTTTGCCACATGGCTCGTGGCTTACTTGTACCTTTGTATCTTGCTTCTCATGAAGGGAGCTGACAGCCTCTCCTCTGTTCTGCCTCTCTCCTTCCTCCTCTCTAGTTAGAATGCCCCACCTAGCCCTGCTGTGCTTCACCATTGGCCAAACAGCTTTATTCATCAACCAATCAGAGCAACACATATTCACAGCATACAAAAAGACATCCACAGCAAAGCAGTTTTTGGTTTGATGATTAAATATTGTTCTGGTAGTCTACAAAGACTCAAATTTTAAAAAAAGTCAGTTCTCAAGATCAAGAATGATTTGAGATTTGTCTGTATTTTCCTCCAAATTCTATGGTAAAGTTTAATCATACATTTAAAAAAACAAACAGAAAAAAAAAAAAAGTAATTCTCGAGGCTTTGCTATGTGTAAATTCTTTGCCCTTGAGGGGACTTGGACATCTATGATACTACTGATGTTCTTAGTAACAAACCTCATTATTATTTCACATTTGAGTATTAGAGTTAAAAAAATGTTTTTGTTAAAAATACAATAGCAATCTTATTATAGAATTTAAAATATCAGCATTCCCCTCACCTGTATTCCAATAAATCTTTATTAAAATTGTTACATAATTGTCTTACATTAATTGTTTCATCTGACCCACTCCATTTTTCATCTTGCTTTCCTTTTTTTTTCTTTTTCTCGAGACAGGGTTTTTCTGTGTAACAGCCTTGGCTGTCCTGGAACTGGCTGTGTAGACCAGGCTGGCCTGGAACTCACAGAGATCCACTTTCCTCTGCCTCCCTAGTGCTAGGATTAAAGGTGCGTGCCTAGCTGGCTCTTACTTTCCTTTTTACCTACAGAAAAAAAGATCAAGTTTCTTATTTTAAATATGAAAAGATTTTTCTTAGCATTTTAATGACTTGCAAGAGTTCCTTCCAAAGATAATAATTACTTTTCTATTTATATGATATCTCATGTACAGCTATCATTAATAAACAATTTTCTGTTTTAAGAACTCTAGATTTAGCCTAGTAAGAATCCTCTAGCTTGGAGCAGCAGAGGATGTGAAGTGTGTGGATTGCTGTTTTTTTCCTAATGTAGTAATCTCTAACATCTTACCTTTCATTCTTTCTGATAATAGATACTGAGACCAACAGAAGAGAGTGCCAGATAACCAGTGATCCCTCACTAACCATAAGAATCAAAGAAGACACTGAGTTCCTTCTGGTATCTATCAGCTAAGTACTCCATCTCTTCTTCTCACAAGAACTTCCCACATTCTAATCAAACCTCACCCTTTCTTTGATAATGTAATGTTTTTCCAGTTAAATTTTCTCTTTTTCTGCAATGTTTACTATCTTTAAACCCAAAGCACAAAATTCAGGCACCTTAACTTAGAAAGTTGTTATCCCTCCATTTCATCTTTTATACCAATATTTAAAGTGTTCAGTACACTGTTCTTGGCTATCCCAGCAAACTGGAACTATTAGACTCAGGCAGCTACAAAGATATACATAGTTGAGTAGTGAGAGGAATCATGTCTCACACAGGTAACACACAACTCTCAGTGACAAGTGAGATGCACATGGACCCTGTAGCTGGCATTTTTTGTGCTGGTACATGAAAGTATATTATAGTGATGACCAGTACGTGTTGCTGAAAACTTATTACATGTGCAAGACATCCTGCCAGCCTGCTACTATGAACAAACTTAACATTGACTGCTCATAGCCAACACACAAGATAGCTCATAACTCTTTTTTATTTCACAGAGGAAGAAACACACAGTGAGAGTTCAACAACTGTGCTAAGGATCATACGGATACTATAGAAGAAAGTGAAGATTGGAATCCAGGTTTTGAGATTTGCTATATTATTTCTCCCTTAGACTTTATATGTTCAAGCAATAAAATAGTCTTTGAAAGAGCTAAATTGGCAACCGACCTATGACAAAAGAAGCTTCATAGAAGCTCCATTAAAGTCAAGCTATGAGAAAATGTTTTCCTTTAGATACTGATTTTAAACTAATAATAACAATGATTAATAGCTAATTAAAAATTAAAATATCAGATAAATTGCATACTAATTTAATAAGAGAGATGTTAATCTCGGCTTTAAGGTCTAGAGAACTTGTCACATATTTTCTTGTGTCCCATTCATCCTGGAAGCACAGGATATTGCTCTTCATTGAGAGATATTGAGTACAATATGTGATTCATCTTTGTTCAAAGAAAATTATGTTTCATGTCCTTCTGGAAGATTTAATCATTAGGGTGAATTCTATCTATATTTACTCTTTCTAAGGAAACTGTATATTTGTCAGAATGAATGACCACCTTCTATGAAATATATACTTTGATACAGATTACAGTGGCTTCCTCATTTATCTCTCTGCCAGCAGGTTAGTCATCTGTGTTAGTTGTCTCTGGCTGTTGAAATAAATTACACAATCTCAATGGCTTAAAACAATGAAAAATTTATTTTCTAACAATTGTGTAGAAAACAGGTCTACAGAGCGAGATCCAGGACAGGCACCAAAACTACACAGAGAAACCCTGTCTCAGAAAAAACAAACAAACAAACAAAACAAAAAAAAAGTCTTACGTGTGATTGAAATCAACTTTCTGGTAATTTTATTTTCTTTATACAGGCTTTATTGGGTGGATATGTCCCCTTGACTTTTCCTGTTTCTACTTCTCTGGCTCAAAGCTATCTCCCCACCACCATGAAATCCAGCAAGAGTGGGTTATGTTCTCAATTTTTTCCTCCCTGATACCTCCTTCTGCTTATCTTGGTAATCTAAGATCCTTCTCTTCACTCTTTAAGATCCACTATTATATCTCCCATACAATCCCTCATTCATAGCTGCTGACCAGAGCTTTTCTAATTATCTCTATCTAGTCTTACTCCTATCTTGACTGAACTGAACTGGCTCAGTGTCGATTTAGGAAGCCCATTCCTCATTCAAAACACAATTTATTGAAGGACTGGGGATGGACATGATAAGTGAAATAATACTATATCTATGCAGCACCTGAACCTCAAAGACTCCCCCCTTCTCCACATTTTCTAGAGACTCATGGTTCTGTCTCTGCAGGCCTTTAAGTGTTAAGGACAAGTGCTTCATCTTTTTAAGATTCAGTGTTTCTACTTCACAATATCAAAGAGTTGTTTGGACTCTACTTTCTGGACAGTTGTAGTGTCTTCCCCTACTCTTATAAAAAGATACAACCAGTTTCCAACAGCCTCATAGGACCAAGACCCATTAACCCATAAATTGTGGTGAATGTTGTGGTTAAATTATTTCATATGCTAAGGATAATTTCTAACGATAATCTAGATATAGCAAAAGGAAAACAGCAATAGCAAACATTCAATTCCCTTTCTAAATTTTTCATACAGTATATTTTGATCATATTCTTTTCCTGTCCCCCAACTTATCCCAGGTCCTCCTCCTTTTCACCATGTTTCATATTTTTTCTTTCTCTTAAAACAACAGCAAAACCCAGAAAAGCACAGACGCATATTAAAATAGACACACTCACACTCTTACATACTCACACACAAAACTTACATACTTTCACATGCACACACTCAGACACACACACACTCACCACACACACACACACACACACACACACACACACACACACACACACATCATAAAGGTAAAGTTCATTTTGTGTTTGTCAACTACTCCTCAGGAGACTTGCCCTGGAGTGTGGTTGATATACCAAGCATCATTTCATTGACTCCATTAGAGAAAATAAATGCATCCTCTCCTGGCATCTGTTAGTCAAGGAACTTCACTGTGGTATCATACTCCATCAACATCTGGAGGACTGTGAGTACCTGAATAGAATGAAACTTGTATCCTTCAATAGGAATCTCTGGACTCTGGGAAGTAATTCAATACAAAAGGATTCTGACTTGTCTAATTTCACTACTTACAGCTACATTTGTTTCTGATAGAATGCAAATTAAAGTTTAATCTCTGTACATAATGGTTGGTAGGGGAAGAGGAATGAAAAATAGTCAAATAATAGATTAGAAAGCAAGTTGCAAAAAGCAACCAAGAAAATCCTGGTGAATAACTTCTCTTACTAGATATCAAATATTATCCTATATTTCTATGACTCAAGGCAGTGTAAGCAACACAGAAACACACTTCAGATCACAACTGGCACCACTTCCCTGCATTTCAATTACACCAAAGAGTTTAGATCACCAAAAGAAAGTGCAACTTTCTCACAAAAAAAAAACAAACAAATTTTCAGTCCTCTACACATAAGATCAAGAGCCATACAGAATAACAGGGAGAAACATATGAGTAAATTGAGTGAATACAGAAAAAATTCACAACAATGAAAAATCAATTGGAAAAAAATCAAAATAATTTATTAATTTGCATGCATCAACTTGGCACAGATGAATTAAAACCCAAGTCTGGTAAGGTTGAAGGAAGGTAGAAATTATTACAGGTTGTTGGTTAGTGTAGTTTCTTAATGTCTTGGGAAAAGGAGGTATTATTCCCTTGAAGTAAATGTGTGTGTATCTTGTATTTACATAATTACACTGCTGGACATTGATCTATGGAAAGTCTAGGCATGTATACCTCACAACATTTTACAGTAGTTATATATATATATATATATATATATATATATATATATATATATATATGTTCACATATAATCTCTGCTATACACAGATTAATGTGTATTATTTTATATTTGTATTTTATATTATATACTTATATACACTTATAAATATATAAAATATATCTATATATTATATACATACATAATATATGTATATAATATATGATATAATGTGACATATAATAAACATAACATGTATGTTATATGTGATATACATTATATTGTATGTTATATGATATCAAATATATTATATAGTATAGAATGGTTAATTATATATTTTTTAATTTTTAGTTTTATTATAATAAATGATTTTATATAGAGAATTAATTATCCATACATAGATTATATAAATGTATATATTTATTACACAAGCACATTTAAAAGGTAATGCAACCTACAAAGAAGGCAGAAACAATAGAAATAAGCAATGGTTTCTCACGAAAGAATAGAAATAAACAAGCACTTTGTGGGAAGTCCATCATATTCTGTTCAGGAAGGAAGTCAAGAGGACTAGGTAACTGTGCACACATCAGCATGGAAATAACTCCCTAATATAATGCCAAGTGAGAGAGCAGCACTGGAGAATGAGTCTATCTATATATTCCAAAAGTGGTAAGCTGGATAGTCATTTACTTAGAAATTCCGAGAGTAAAATATTTCACAGGTGCATTCTTCATAAGGATAATAATATGGTATAGCAAATGCGTATAGTAATTCTTATGTTTCAGAAAAATAAATGTAAAATTCAGGTGTGAATGGAATAATATAAAGAAGAGAAACTTGTGACTTCAACATTTTGATTATGTTTATTTTTATTATTTCAATATAGGAGTTTTATCATTTTTATATAAATATAAGTATTTAAAAATCTTTATAGTATTTGATAATTTAAAATATGAAATAAAATGAATTTTTAATTGAGGATGTTAAACACTTTCATCTTTTTTATGAAATCTTAAAGTAATTTTAAGGAGCAATTTTTAGTTTGCTTACACTATAATGTTTATTTCAGGTAAGATAAAATAAAAGCTAAATGAAATAGAGGATTCATTTATCATATTAAGAATGAATTTGAATTTCTCTTTTTATTGAAAATAATCAGTTAGTTCAATATCTTTATTGAAATAATCAGTTTATTGAAAATAAAATAAACAATTTATTGAAAATAATTATATCTACCTTATGATTTTCAGTCATATGAGACTTTTTATTTTAAAATATTTCACTGACAAATATTGAATGTTTTCAAGTTATAAAATGTATCCATTCGATACACATCTGTATCTTGTATTGATTATCACAATCAAATTCATAGCAACCTTCACCATCCATGCAATTCTTTAAGGGTGCCTAGCAGTTCCTCTGCTCCCCATTTCCACAGTCTCAATTACAGCTGCCTCTTCTCTTTCTGTAATGGCCTGTTGAGATTCTTTAGCTCAAATGTGTCCTTTTATGCTTTCCCAGGAAATCTTTCTGCCTCATGGGTGAGTTACTTCCACTGAACTAGATTTTCAGAGCCCCTACACTACTTGATGGGCTGGCAAGACCAGCCATTTCATTAGAGGGCACCAAGCTCGTTAGGGAAGGAGAACTGTTCCTACAATGATGTTGATGGCTAAAATTTATAGTGTCTGCTTTGCAGGTCACAGATCCATCATCTCATATACACACTCTCCTATATCCTAGGATTTTATTATCCTCTAGGGCATTTTGCTGATAGCTTCATTCTTCCAAAATGTATTTGTTACATCCAGTTTTGATGCTGGCACATAGGTTTCAAGCCACAAATAATGTGAGTTTTACCTGCAGTACCTTTCTCATTTGTAGTGAATAATCCCCATGAACAAACTTTTAAGTAGAAAGAAAGCAATGAGTGATGTGGTTTGCATTGCTAAGATAGAAATCTTCCAGCAACTTATATGGGCATGCTTATAGCTGAATAATAGTCAAGACAACAGACTAAGGGGAACTCTCTTTTAAAAAGAGTCCTTCAGTCTGACTTTACAGTAGGAAAATGGTTGTCAACACGAAAATGAATCTTGCTTTTCTAAGTTTGAACATCCATATTTTGATAATTCAGTTTTTTTTCTACATACCCAGCAAGTAGTTTCTGAGCATATAAGACTTCCTCAAAATGAATTAGTTAGAGGGCAGCCACACTATTTAAAAATGATGCTCACATCATTAGTATTTAATTTGATACTACAGGTTATCTTTCCCAGTTACCCAAAAACTACATCTTAAGATTATTGGAAAGAATACCAGAAGAACCGATGGAATTCTGTGCCCCAAATGAAGTATTGTAAATTCTGTATTTCCCTCTAAGTGACCAATCAGCAGACACATAAGGCCAATTTGCAGATTATATTGTTAATGTTGGTGAAACCAGCAACAATCAAATCATTGCCCTTGGTTTTTTTTCTTCTAAAGGAGCAAGTGACCATCTTCCCTCAATCATATTATATGGAAATCACTTAGAAGGTTTCCCTCAGGGTTCAACCAAGGAATAAAATATCCATGTTCTTCAAGTAAAATAAAAATAAATGAGTGTCTTGACTTGTTGCTTTATATTTTCAGCTTCTTTAAAAGAGGATAGAATCAAAATAGGCTGGAAGCAGAGAACTCTAAAATGCACTTCAATTTCCAAAGGGAAGTTTTGGATTCAAGTTCTGGATGTCACTTCAACCAGGAGAGTTCAAGAATTCACCAAAAGTCTGCAGCCATCCATTTCTTCATTTCAAAAAGTAGCTACATGGATTTCATGTTCTCTGCAGTTCTTTCCAGAGCTGCACACTAAGATCATCATCATTGGAATTTCTAAATGAGGGTCCTGATTGTAGCCAATGAATTTCAAATTTAAAACCATCTGTACCAGCCCATTAAGTCATTATCTAAATACATAATATCCACAAATGGTACTGTAATTTTGAAAGATCTGAGCCCCTGCTCTGGAGGAAGGCATCATCACTCAGCTGCCTTTAAAGTAGGAATTTGATAGGAAAGTTCCCTATTGTCCTTATTTCTTTTTTATCCTGAATATATAATAGTGATATGTGTCATATATAGGAGTTGTACAAAAATATTTCAAAACATAAACAGGCTGATACCTTGTTCTGATATAGCAAAATGAGCCACACATTTAACATATGCTATCTTTTGGATATTGGTTGTAGACATCCATCACTTTTGCCAAAATCAATAATTTTTGAAGAGCATGAGGTTGCCTCAAATAAGAAGATTAAACCCAATGTGACACTTTGTCACACTGAAGCCAAAATTTATACTCTTTTAGTTAAAATAATGTTGCTAGTGACAACTCTAGTTCTCCTTCATTTAGTTCTGAGATTCTGAAAACTGAACTTAATTATAGAACACTTACGTCCACTCATTCTCGTTTACCTGATATCCAGCACACATTGTGCTACTTTTGAGGAAGACAGTCACTCAGCATCCTAATTTGTTTTTCCTGGTCTGTGGGTTAATTGTGGGTCTTTGTTTAACATACGTTTTTAAAGAATGTTAGATTTATGGAAATTAGAATATGTAAGTATAGAAGATAATATTTGTTTTTGATCCTGAAATGAAAGTCATTAGCTTTAATTATTATAGTAAATGTTCTTTCTACTTCATATAATTATTGATGAGACCTTCTAGATAAAGAGTTTATTATAGTATCTCATGAGGTTGGCCAAAGCTATGTTTCAATAAAAAAAAATTTATCATATGTCTCTTGTTGATACTGTGTTTATTTTTCTCTTCCCTTTTTCTTATATTTCTTTTTTTTAAAAAAATGATCTCATTTATTGAGTGTGATTTTTTTATTTTTGTTTGTTTGTTTGTTTTAAATTTAAAATTTAATTTAATTTTACATATCAGCCATGGATTCCCCTGTCCTCCTCCCTCCTGCCCCCCCTTCCTTCCCCCCAGCCCACCCCCCATTCCCATCTCCTCCAGGGCAAAGACTCTCCTGGGGATTCAGCTCAACCTGGTAGATTCAGTCCAGGCAGGTTCAGACCCCTCCTCCCTTCACCCAGACTGAGCAAAGTGTCCCTGAATAGGCCCCAGGTTCCAAACAGCCAGGTCATGCACTAAGGACAGGTCCCGTCCCACTGCCTGGGTGCCTCCCAAACAGTTCAAGCTAATCAACTGTCTCACTTATCCAGAGGGCCTGATCCAGTTGGGGGCTCCTCAGCTATTGGTTCATAGTTCATGTGTTTCCATTCGTTTGCCTATTTGTCCCTGTGCTTTTTCCAATCTTAGTCTCAACAATTCTCGCTCATATAATCCCTCCTCTATCTCGCCAATTGGACTCCTGGACCTCCACCTGGGGCCTGGCCGTGGATCTTTGCATCTGCTTCCCTCAGTCATTGGATGAGATTTCTAGCATGACAGTTAGGGTATTTGGCCATCCTATCATCAGAGTAGGTCAGTTCAGGCTTTCTTTTGACCATTGCCAGTAGTCTATTGTGGAGGTATCTTTGTGGATTTCTGGGGACCTCTCTAGCACTTTGCTTCTTCCTATTCCCATGTGGTCTTCATTTATCATGGTCTCTTATTCCTTGTTCTCCCTCTCTATTCTTGATCCAGCTGGGATCTCCTGCTCTCTTTCCCTCAAACCTTGCCCTTCACTACCCCCACTCATGTCCAGGTTGTTCATATAGATCTTATCATTTTCTCTGTCACTGGGGGATCCCTGTGTCTTTCTTAGGGTCCTGTTTTCTAGGTAGCCTCCCTGGAGTTGTGAGTAGCATTCTAGTCATCTTTGTTTTACATCTAGTATCCTCCTATGAATGAGTACATACCATGTTTGTCTTTCTGAGTCTGGGTTACCTCACTCAGGATGATTTTTTTCTAGATCCATCCATTTGCCTACAAACCTCATGATGCCATTGTTTTTCTCTGCTGAATAGTATTCCATTGTGTATATGTACCACATTTTATTTATCCATTCTTCATCTAGGTTGTTTCTAGGTTCTGGCTATTACAAACAATGCTAATATGAACATAGCTGAGCAAGTGCCCTTGTGATATGATTGAACATTACTTGGGTATATGCCCAAGAGTGGTATAGCTGGGTCTTGGGGGAGATTGATTCCAACTTAGGTGTCACCTGAAGTTTGTTGTTATTTAATCTGTATCAGAGAGTTGTTAATTCCCCCATTAAGTTTGCCTAATAGAAAAGAGCTTAAAACTTAAGGTTAAGTAATTCAGTACTATCAGTGGTACAGAGTTCAGGATTAGCCTGCATATAAGAAGTCAATGTCAATGGTTTCATAAGTTTGTTCTTCTGGAAGTAAGAAACTTGCCATTGTCCCAGATATCTCCCCTCCTCTGTTTTATAATAAGAACATTTACATTTTACCTTAACAACACTATGGAAGATATAAAAATTCTTGTAGAAAATTAGAATCTTAACTGTAGAGTTTATTTTCTTTCATTTTTAATTACTGTGATGGAGATTAATGAAATGCATGAGATCAATGTTGAGGGGAACACATGTGCCTTTTAGTAAATCTCTACATCAATGTGAATATATTTTAAAGTTAAGCCATTTTCCATCAGTAATATTTAAAAGAAGTTTAGGTTGTATTTTACATCTGCTTTAGACATAAGTATTGTGCAAAGATGAGGTATAGCAACAGAAGAAATAATGAAAGTCACTTAAGAATGACACTGAAGAAACACTGGGATAAGGAAGCCTACCGGTCTTCGGGGATTCTGTAATAAGCAGATGCTCAAAGATATGAAACAAATGCCTAAGTTTCAGAGCAAGGTGCAGATTATGAAATGCATGAGCAGGTAGCAGGAGTCTCTTCAATAGAGAAAAGGGCATACATGCACAAGAATCAAAGGAGACCAGCCTTCCCTTCCCCCAGCTTCCCTGTTCTTTAGAGGAACTCTGCAAGTCATCCCATTGGCTTCCTGCTTAAGACGTGATTATACTTCACTAAACAAGCATGCAATGTTGCCTATCTATCTGTTACCTATCTTGGCCCTCCCTTATAATAGTATCTCATTTTCTGTAAATGCTTGGTTTGTAGAAAAATAAAATAAAATTGAACAGATAAAAGCAGGTTGAGTCACTCCAAAACACTAGTAAGCCTGAGAGTACATGAGAGACAAATTCACCAGTTGCTTTTTTACAAGAACATCTGTAATCTTGTTTGTATCAATCAAAATTCTTCCTCATTTATGTTTGTTTTTAACTTTAAAACTGTTTGAAATATGTAAGACTGGAGCACATATCAGACTTGTGTCTCTCAAACTCTGTTCATTTCCCAAATAAATGGTCATTGTTTCTTAATCCATCTGGGATTCAATTTCTAATAACCCACATTTTCTGTGAATTGATATTTTCTTTTTTCTCTTATAGAATATGTCCTTTTGATGGTGAGTTTAAGTTGCTCATACATATCTTAAATAAGACAATGCTTCATGACAGTCAGTGTTCTTGTGTTGCAAGGGCATTCTTTAAATCTCTAATATCAAGAAAGAATGGATTTTCCACCACATTCTAGTGATGAAAATGGATGCAGACTCAAGGCCAGAGAGGGCAACAGCATCTCATTTCTGTCACTGCTTCAGAGTGTCAGCGTGTCTGGGAAATACTTTAATCACACACTGATACAGCGTGTTTGAGGAGTTAACTCCCTAGACTCTTGTAGAGTTACGAAGCCAGTTAAGTAGGTTGTTCCCACTCAGTCTCTGGTGTGTAAAGAAAATCCCTTTGGAAGAGAAGGTTATTGTTTCTAATTAGACCTCACAAATGGGAAGAACCAGAAAATCTGGACTGGGAGGCAAGCTTGATTGTTAGCAATTGTGATCTGTTTCTATGTCAAGCACAAAACAGCAGCTACAGAACAGAATAAACCATAATTTTCACAATAAGAAATGATATAGGAAAAGGAAAAGAACTTCACAGATTTAAAATGTTTTGTGATCTTGGCCCGATGTGCCCATTGTGACACAACAAGGGGACTGACTGGTCTCTGGACTGGTCTCCTGTAGCAGCTACATGGAGACAGCAGTGCCTCCTCCTTTGAGGAAGGAGACAACTGAGGGTCAGAGAATTATTCCTTCTGGAACAGAGGTTCCCAGCCTTCCCAATGCTGAGGCCGCTAACACAGTTTTTCATGTTGTGGTGACCTCCAACCATAAAATTATTTTTATTGTTACTTCACAGCTGTGATTTTGCTGCTGTTATGAATCATAACGTAAATATCTGTGTTCTCTGATGTCTTAGGCAACCCCTATGAAAAGATTGTTTGATTCTCCCATAAGGGTCATGACCCACAGGCCCTCAACCACTGTTTTAGAGTGTCACATTGGCATTACAAAGGTTTGTTCAGCTCCAAATCAGAGTGCCTACTGAAAAAAACGCACATACTTAAAAATAATTACTTGAACCAACTGGTGCCTTTCCTATGTTTGGCTTAATTATGCATGGGAGAGGATCATAATAATTTGGTGAAATAATTTTTGATCAGTTACTAGATGCAGTTCTAGACTTTCACCTTCTTGTCTGTTAATACAACACTACTTACTATTTGGCTCATTTCAGGGGAAAGAAGACTAGACTCCTGATTTAGCTATCTGATTCAAATAGTAAAGTCCCATAAGTTGTTTCTTGTTGTTTGTTTTGTTTTGTTTTTAATGGAAAGTGGTAAAACCATGCAAAATTTGGAAAGAATGTGTGATAACTACTTTATAGCAATTACCAGCCTTGTGTCCAGAGTATAGTAAACACACAGAATATATTCATTAAAATCTTTTTGTCAGTTTTGAATTGTGCTAAAACAATGGAATAACCTTCAAAAATATGCTTTTTGCAGATATTTGAGGTATTTTATCTTCTAATTACACAGTCTATCCTTGTTAGCATATCATCCCTTTTGTGTACACAAGGATAATTTTTAGAAGAAAGATGCACAAGTAACTTTAATGGAAACCAAATGTTCTGGAGGCTGGAAGGGCAGCATAAACTTTAGGAAGAAATGTATGAACATTCTGTATGAACAGTGGGTATGCTATGATGCTAAAAACAGATATATGAAAACAGACCTAAAGATAGAAACATTTACTCTGTTGCTACTTCAGCACAGAAAGAGTAACACTTTAGGATAGAAAACACATCCAAGAAAAGGTCCCTCTAAACTAGATGTGGAAATTTCTTGAAGTCATTATCATGATCAATGGAAGATCCTCAAATGATTTCAAATCAATGTTGAATGTTATTATTCTAAATTCCTTTGGTCTGCCACAAGTTGTCTCTTCTGCTTGAGCTGACCAGAGAAGCTGTGTAAAAACAGATCTGTCTTGTACAGTGCAACAGGATTTAGAAATTGACAAAGACCCTTTGCTAGTCAGAGCTCTTGCCTCTGCATCAAATCTCAACTCACAATGATTTAGGATGGCAGTCACTAGTCACTGCTCCCTTCAGCAGGATGAGCCCTGTGACTCACTCTTGTTGCAGTTACTTAAAGGTTAAAGCCTTTTCACAGCCAACCTTCCCTTACAATAACCTTCGCATTCAGATTGACTGGGATTTAAGTTCTGTTCTTATTGCACATAACCTTAGAAAAATTATGTTGCCTCTCTAAACTCTAATCTGTTTGTCTATAAAATGGGTAAAATTATGTATTCCACTTAAGGCTATAGAGGTTGGTAGAATGCTTTTCAGAGAATGGGGATCTAATGTCCAGTAGGCTTACTCCCGCTTCACTCTGTAATTACATTTGTAACAGAACAGAGATGTGACAAACCAGTTTAAAAAAAACGCCCATGAAGCTAATTATAGCAGAACTATAGTCAGAAGCCAGGTTATCTGGTCCTCAGAGGGCATTTCTTCAGGAGGATGCTTCTTTGGACCAGATTTTCAAGAACAACAACAAAAATCCAATTTGAGGATGTCAGATGCCAATTAAAATTCATCTATTTGTCTCTAAAAAATTAGAAAAAGGGTATATACACCTATAACACCCAGGCCAAATAAATTCAACACAAAGATATTTGTGGTTGTTGTTGTTATTATTGTTTAAAATTAAACCACAGAAGTTTACTTCAAGTGTTATCAGGATTCATCAACAATTGAAATGTAGCTACATTAGGAGAGCTCCACCTATGGATCTAGTGTACCTCTGATCAGACCCCTTTCATCTTCACTTGAAAATTCAGATGGAGAAGAACACTTGACTCTCTGAAGTCTTTTTTTCTTTAATATGTTGCTTTAAGTATCATTCCCAGGAACAACGGCAGTCTGCAAAGATCAACATGAAACAAGGATAACCAGGGTTAACAGCAATTCACAACATCAATCATTTTTATTGCCCCCAAGGCAGAGCTTCCATTATTTATGCTGCTGGGCGATCTGCTGTATTTATGATATAGCTAGTTGTCATGCCTTTAAAAATATGATGGATTCCTAAATTAATCCCACATTCGTTGTCTTGGGCTTGAAACATGGGAAGTCACAGGAGAACAGAGCTATCTATAATCATGAAATTAAATGCCCATGGGTCATGATAAAGAAAAGACTGGCCATTAAATTCCATGTGGTTTTATGTCAATAATGCTAAAGTTCCTGTCCTAATGCTTATATACTGAGCACTTGAACTTATCCTATTGCTATTTTTAAGTATACTGATATTTTCCTTCCTCTTTGGGAGAAATTAAACCATTAATAAGACATATATTTCCTTCCAATGTATCTTGAGTCCACTCATTATTAATATTTGACAGCTTAGGATCTATTTTATGAGAATTAAAGTGCTGAGTATTTGAAAAAGTGAGGGTTGAAGATAAAATGACAGAGGTTTTGGAAGAACTGAAGAATGAATATGTTGTTGACTAGACATGTTGGAAAACAATTCGCATTTAAATGATAGAAGCAAAGACAGACAAATTAGAGAAAATGATTTAAAAGTGCACAAGAAATTATCAAATTGAAGTGTACAGAGAAACCAAATCCAACAAGGTAGGTTTGACTTAGTTTAAGAAGAAACAATAAGCCTGCATTGTTCAGTAAATCTGCTATGAAAGTTAATATAAACTGGGTTGAACCAAAGTGTAAATTAGAGATCTTCCTGAAGACATATGAAAAGTATGGGATAGAAAAAGGACAGTACTTGAAGATCATATGCTGTGGAATATTCCTTTACACTGTGTGAATATATGTCTCTGTGGTCGGTTTAATATAGAAGCTAACTGGCAATAGCTGAACAGAATAAGGTTAGGCAAAAAGCCAGCCTAGGAGAATGCTGTGAGGAAGAAGGGCAGAGTCAGAGAGTCACCAGCCAGATGCAGAAGGAGCAAGAGAGGAATATGCCATGTTCATAAAGGTACCACCATGTGGCAGAGTGTAAATAAGGAATATGGGTTAACTTAAAAATGTAAGAGCTAGTTAGTAACAAGCTTGAGCTATAGGCCAAGCATTTGTAATTAATATTAAGCCTGTGAGTGATTATTTGAGAGTGGCTGCAGGACAGAAACTTTGACCTACAAATGGTAGCCAAATGTTCAGCAAGAATTTCCACATAAAACCGGAGGGAGCTTAAACAAAGGTTCTGAACATACAGAAACAGAGACAAAGGCAGCTTCCTAGTCTCACAGTCTCATGTCAGCCACAGTGTAGAGACACATCTCCTGACTCCTGCATGTGAGATGAAGTCAACCATCAACCACCATGAGGTAAGCAGCATGGCAGGTTATTGTTTCATAGGGGAAAAAAAAGCTAGACAAGAGTTAAATTCAAAGATCTTTTTCTAATGGAAAAAAAGGGGACATGATATAAAAATGATATGATGAAAGAGTACATTATTGAATCTACTATAATCCCAAAAAAACTATTAATCTCAAAATATTTTGCATTGATATGTATTTTGATTTATTGATCAAATTTAAAGTTAATTTTGTCATACTGTATGTATATTTCTACTCTTATTTAGAGTATTGTGCTTATACAACTCATTTAAAAATTTAATATATAAATAAGAAATACAGATTAATAGTCATCTATAATAATCAAATTTATAGTCCTGTTAGGTATGTTTTCAAGGTCATACACAGACATATTTAGATAGATAGATGGTCTTCAAATACTTCAAAGACTTAATAGAATAAGCCATTTTTATATGTTTAATAACCTAAGATTTTTCATGACAGTGAGACACATCTGCTCCTGGCAGCACCAATATATTTGAGAGATAATGGGCATTGAAGAAACTCCATATAAATTGTTTTCTTTGTGGCAAAAGCTAGCCATGTGGGCAGAGAAACTGCCTTTGCCTTAATTGCTGACAGTATACTGTCTGAACTGGACCAGTAGGATGCAAAAAAGGCAAAGGCCAAACTTTGCCAAGACAAGGTAGGACAATCCTTTAAAAATTTTTCCTTCTTAAAAATGTCTGTCAGATATACCAGGCCTGTAGGCCATAGTTGGATGCCCCAACATCACAGAAGAATCTAGGGTGACTGTCCAGGCAGCCTGATGTCCCTGTTATTAGGTAACATTTCACCCTCTGGGGTCCTTGACGGAGTTGAAGACTAGATAATTATAATTATAGTTTTCCTTAGTTATGATAAAAAGGTAAATTAGACATAAAACTTTAGACTCACTAAGATAAGATAGATAATAAGAGTATTTTTTTCTAATTTTGCTAAAAAGAAATGGACTGGATATTGTAACAGCAGTTCTTACTTGATAACTGTTTTTGTTGTATATAATTTTACTATGTTAAAGTTAAAACCTTCCTTTTTTATTTAGACAAAACTGGAAAAATGCTATGGTATATTTCTTTACACTGTGTGATACATGTTGCTGTGATTGATTTAATAAAGACGCTGACTGGCCAATAGCTGAACAGAATAAAGTTAGGCAGGAGGGCAGGAGAGCCAGAGAAGGCGAATGCTGAGAGGAAGAAGGGCAGAGTCATAGAGTCACCATCCATATGCAGATGGAGCAGGAGATGAAAATGTCACGCTAATAAAGGTACCACAACATAATAGAGTGTAAATAAGGAATAGGGGTTAACCTCAAATGTAAGAGCTATTGGCCAAGCACATAATGTTAAGCATGGGAGTGATTATTTAAGAGTGGCTGTGGGATAGAAACTTCTGTCTACAGTTATCAGTTATGTGAAAATGAATGCTAAGGAGAAATGAAGAGAGAACGGGCAACACAACTTCAAAGTGTAACCCTATGTTAAGTATCAAAAGCCTACCTCTGGTCTCCGATGACCCTTGGATCAGCACCTCTCTTAGTTTCATATGCACACACTCTAAAATTTTACCACCTGCCCACCCCATGCTAGCTGTACTGCTTTGCAGTCTTTTGAATGTAGCAAGCCTCATTAAAGCTTAGCACAGAAAAATAAAGTGCATCTCCCTAATAGCCATAGAGGTTGTCCCTCATGTTTACCAGAATCTTCAAAAAAAAAAAAAAAAGCCTCTATTCTATGAGGATTACTTGATGGTGACACTAATATTGTGATTCACCTCATTTCCACCGGTTTCATAAACAATCCTTCATCCTATTGTACTATGACCTTGAGCACCTCCCATTTTCCCACATCCAGAGCAATGTAACCAATGATGTGTGTGTGTGTTTTGTGTGTATACATGTATGTGTATAAATGCATTAATGTGACTGTAGGCAGGCATATGCTATACAATACCAAAGTATTGAGGTCAGAAGACAACCTCAAGTGTTGGTGCTCATCTTCCACCTTGTTTGAGACAGCTTTATCATCTTTGTCATATGCTTCTGCAAATTTCAGTCTAGTTGTCCAGAGAGCTTCTGAGGATTTTCCCAACTCTACTTATCATCTCATCGCAGGAGTAAATGGGTTCCAGATGTGTACTAACATGCATGCCTTTCATATGACTCTTGGAGATTTGAACTTAGAATCTTATTCTTGTATGCAAGTGCTTTCTCCATAGAGCTATCTCTCCAGCTCTTCATTTATTTGATACATTATTTCTTATCAAATTTAAGAGCTTTTATATGGATTTAAAAAGGACAAATAATTTATTTAATCATATTTTCTAATATATACTAAGGACCTAGATGTGTACTTAATGTGTAACAAGCCAACAATCAATCCTTGACAAATTAATAAACCCACACCTCGTTTATTATATTTCTTTGTTATTCTTAGATCTCATGCAGTGCCTCTACACAGCATATGGGACCTTACCAATTTGTTTCATCACTAAAAACAGTTCCAAGTTTGACTCTTCTGGATGTAGAATTAGAACTATCTTACACATTTTTACTAATGAACCTCCCTCTCTGTACTGGGCATCTCACAATGTGTCTTAACACATTGTAGGCTGTTGTAAAGAAATCCCAAAGGACACTTCACACGACCACAAAGACACTTGTGCAGCCATATTTACTGCTCCTTTATTCATGAAAGCAGAAACTGGGAACAACTTATGATGGTGGCCTTGTCAGAAGAGCAGCAGGTGGCAATTGAAGTTCAAGGTGTCAGCCCACCAGGAAGCAACCCCCTGATGGGGGAAATCTCAGTTAGGCAAGGCCCTGAGACCACAACCCTGGAATGTCTTTTGCTTCTGCTGTGCCTTTACATGTTTTCTGCTGCTGTCTATCTCTGGTATCTTACATGGTGTGAATGGGTGTAGAGAGATCCCCACTGCCTGTAATGTAGTGTGCTTATCTCATGGAAACATCCATTCTACTTGGCATTTTTACCTGTGGATTATTATGGAGATGATTTCTTCCTAAACTGTACTGTCTAAATAATGATAATGTTATTTTAAATAGTTTTGATGATTAAAATATAAACAAGGAAGTGTCACACTGCTACAACACATGAGTTTCCATTGAGGAACCATATAGGCTGTGGATTGGGTTAGCAATTAAGAAAAACAAGTGAGTCCCAGTAGCCCAGCTCCTTTAAATTCTTTTAACCTGTTGGGTGGTGGTGGTGCATGCTTCTAATCCCAGCACTCAGGAGGCAGAGCCTGGCAGATCTCTGTGAGTTCGAGGCCAGCCTGGTGTCTACAGAGTGAGATCCAGAACAGGCATCAAAGCTACACAGATAAACCCTGTCTTGAAAACAACAACAACAACAATGAAAATTCTTTTAACCTTAATGTTGAATGATCTGTAAATGGGTTTTGGAGTATATCACAGCTGAAATAAAGCTTTGAAAATAACTTAAAGTTAGACTAAGATGTTTTTGTCAAATAGCTTTGAGGTGAAAAACCCAAGAAGATAATCTAAAGTTTTGGAAAGGTACACAGTTGAATGTGGAACTCTTTAAGATCAGGGAACAAGAACAAAGCAGCCCAATTATTACTAAGTAATGCACTTTTCTTGCTAGGATTGGTTGATGACCAAAAGTGATGATTAATTTCTTGTCCCCATTTCTGTCCTCAATCTCCTGATATAAAAATCTATTGATGAGCAGGTATGTACCCTAAAGATATAAAGTATAGCTGACTGATTCTTTTTTATATATAAAAGTTTAGATTTGTGATTCCTTTAATATTCCTTATAAGATTACCTTTCATGTAAGTAATAAAGTAATTGGCCTTTTCTTTGTAACTGCAAAATGGCAGCCTGCCAGTAAATCCTTGGCTGAGAAGACTATATTGCTTCCCTACACAGTTAATCTATAATAAGTTGCTTGGGTATGAATGTATGTGGCTTCCTGGGATAATTTGTTTTTCACCTGTAATATGTAAAATGTTTAATCATGTAAGGGACGTGGAAAACACGCCATTTTTTACTGTTTGTTTTGTATTCATTGTAATCATTTATTTGAAAAACAGAATATAACCACATTATAATTCTTATATTGCTTAGAAAACTTTTGGGGGTATATAAGCTGTGAAAAAAAATATACAGTAGAAAGAACACAAGAACAGAGAAGAATAGAGAGAGAATAAAGAAGGAAACCATCAAATGAGAGTCTGAGTGTCTTTTTCCCTAACCTCTTTAGATAGAAAAGCTTAGTATGTGCTGCTGCTGTTGATTTTGCTTTGACCCCAGTGCTGCTGAAGGCTGGCCCCCCAGACAGTGATAACCTAGATGTCCCTCAACTGAAAAATGGATAAGAAAATGTAGTACATTTAAATAATGGAGTAGTCCTCTGCTATTAAAATAAATGACATTATGAAATTTTCAGGCAAATAGATGGAACTGGAAAAAAAAATCCTGTATAAGGTATCCCAGACCCAGAAAGACAAATATGGCATGCATTTGCTAATATGTAGATATTAACTGTTAAAAGATAACCAAGCTACAATCCATAGAACCATAAAGGATAGATATACAGTAAGGGACTAGAGGGAACGACAGATCTCATTAGTTAAATGAAATCGAATAGATAATGACAGATGGATGGGAGGGTTGGAAGAGGGGAGGATTAGATGGGGGACAGTGGAAGGAAGGTGGGAATATGGGGAGAATCAGCTAAATATAAGGGGCATTTGGGTAGTAGTATGGAAACCTGAAACAGTAGAAACCTCCTAAAATACGTACAGATATGAAGGCTATCTAAATGGAATCACCAAAGAACAGGGGAGATAGTCTCAAGTGCCATCTCTTGCCACCAAATGAAGCTTCCAGTACCAAGATTGGATTATATCTAAGTGAGTTATTGGTCAAAACAGTTCCAAGGGAATCCCCAAATAACCCAGGCTGTTTCCAAAACAATAGGTTGTGCTTCATAAACTGACAGCAAGGCCCCATTGCTTAAGACAATACCTACATAACTCACTGAACCTGGAAAAGTTGAACTGGTGCCTACACAGAACTTTCACCCCTGTATTCTAGTGTCTTTGATACAGGAAGGTTCTCTGCATGTTTCCAAAAGAGAAACATAAACATCAAGCCAGCCACAAACCTTTTGATCTACAATGGTGTCCTACCTGCAAAGAATGCTAGGGCAATGGTGGAATAAAGCTTGTGGTAGTGACTAACCAGTAACTGATTTGACATGAGGCTCACTTCAAAAGATGGAATCCATGCTTGACACTATGTGAGTGAGCAAGAACAAGAGACTAGATAGACCAGGGACCTAGGGTAAACCAATACTACTGGTCTAATAAAAAAGAAAAATAGTGATAAACTGACTCCTAATGACATTCTGCTACACTTGTAGATCAGTTCAGCCATTTTCCGAGAAGCTTCCTCCTGCAGAAAATGGGAACAAATACAGAAACTCACAGCTAGAAATTAAACAGAGATTGAGAGGGTGAGAGCCCTTGGAACACTCAGCCCCAAATAGGGTATCTCCATCAAATCCCTCCCCTCCAGAGCTCAGGAACCCTGCAGAAGAAGAGAGAGAAATATTGTAAGAGCCATAGAGAGTGGAGAACAACCCAAGATAACAAGGTCTTCTAAATCAACGTGATCAGAGCTGGTACAAACTCAAAAAGCCTGAAGCAATATGCACAGGGCTTGCACAGGTCTGCACCTGGTCCTCTGCATATGTATTATGGCTTCCACTTTAGTGTTTTTATGTGATTCCCATGTGTGTGAACCAGTGGGTCTTTGATTTGTGTGCCTTTTCTTGAGTACTTTTCCTTCTGTTGATCTGTCCTGTCCAATTTCTATATGATAATTTTTAATCTTCTTATATTTGATTTTGTAAAATTTTAATATTATTATCTCTTAAAAGCTTGTTCTTTTCTAATGAGAGATAGAAAGGAAGTGGATTCAGATGGCAGGGGAGGTGGGGAAGAACTAGGAGGAGAAGAGGGAGGGGAAACTGTAATCAAGATATATTATATGAGAAAAGAATCTATTTTTAATAAAAGGAAAAAATAATAATATAGAAACCCCATATTGCCTCATCATTCAAGTCTTATATTTAGCATACTATGACATTTTAATTAGGAAATCTCTTTAAATTTAGTCCTCAGTAATTAATAGC
Organism: Peromyscus eremicus; assembly: GCF_949786415.1. Taxonomy (NCBI): domain Eukaryota; kingdom Metazoa; phylum Chordata; class Mammalia; order Rodentia; family Cricetidae; genus Peromyscus; species Peromyscus eremicus. The sequence goes on from NC_081416.1 coordinate 12,644,190, forward strand.
TATGATTAGAACATTTTCCATTTTCATCATATTTCCTTTAAATCAAGTTAAATATATTGGCAGAATTTGGCAGAAACAAAGGAAGTAATATTATTGTGATTTGCAGCTACAAGTAATTTTCATGTGCCCTCTATTGTCTTCACCATAATTTATTAATCTTCCTAGAACCTACTGCTTGTACATCAGTACCCTAGGCTAGTCAAAATTATGGTTGTTTTCAAGTAGGTAGACTTGAGTTGGGGCATAAAACGTTTTGAGTCATAGCCATTACACTCTTCTATTCTAACTTCCATAGAAATTCTGCCAAGCTTTCTCTCTTAGCATGCACTACACCTTAGGACCATGACCATCTTTGAAACATAAACTTCAGGAATTATACAAAGTCAAATGAGCAAATCTTACATTTGTTGATTTCAAGTAGATTAACAGTATTCTTAATTTTCCTTCCATATAATAATTCACTTAGAAATGTAATAAACAGATAATTGAAAAATCTATCCACAGGTGGTTATTCAATACCCATCATTTGCCTAAGAAAGTGTTAAGACATGTGATGTTCACAAGTACTGCCAGAGAAACAAACAAAAATAACAAACAACCAGGGAACAAGGAAGAATAAGAAATTAGCATAAATGGTGGAATTATACATACATACATATATATGTATGTATATTTGCAAAATATACATATATATTCCCCAGAATTAAAAAAACACAGAAGTAATTTATTCTGGGCTTTTGAAAAGTCTTATTATCATTTAAACTACTTAGAAAAACAGATATTTGGAATTTAGAGGGGGAAAATATTGTTATAATATCATCAAAAACGCATCAATTGAACAGTTGGGATCCGTCACTGAATTGTTTTTCTGCTCTTCTCTATTGTGGTGTGATAAGTATTTTCCATGCTTGTTGAATATTTCCTGAAGTAAGTAACAACAAACAGCATCCATGATAGCCTTTGAAGGACCTGAAAGAATACAGTGATTCAATCCATGCCCTATGCTGACACTTATCTAACTCAGAACATGATTGCAGGATGCTTTCTGGGATTGAATTTTTAGACATTAAAAAATTATTTCAGTAACTACAGGATTGATGTCAAGAATGTTTTCATCAGTACCATTGAGAGTTTCTGAAGGACAGCTTCACTCTTATAAAATACACGCAACTGAGTATAAAGAGTATCTACCTGGAAATGTCATCAATAATAGAATGTAACATTTAGTGAGACTCAAATGTACAGTGCCGACCTTTTGGTTAATAGACAAGCAAGAAGCACTGGGCATATGCATGGAAGCTTCTTAGGAATATAGAAACTCTATCACTGCTGTGGATTCAGTGAGTAAAAACATACTCTTTTCTTTTTTTTTCTTTTGCATACAAGGCCCCAAGATTTAGCCCAAGTTGATTTCCAATTCATGATCCTCCTGGCTCAACTTTTTGAATGCTAGGATTACAGGTATGTATCACAATGTCCAACTAAGAATATGCATTTTCTCAAGAATCCTGATGACTTATTTGCAGATAAAACTTGGTGTGTATGGACACTATTCGTTGAAGGAGATAGTCAGTGAATGTTAGATAGGCTTAGAAATCTTCTAGATGAGCCACAAAGAAGTTTTGCACAAATAGTTAATAACAAGCAATAGCAAAAGAGTCCAACATAACTCAAAACATATAATCACACTTTAGGAGATGGTAGGTATATATGAGGTCTAGAGAAGGTCTAATATAAATAATAAAAGCCTAAGTTGAAATAGAGACATATAACTAGTAATTTATTTTTTCCAGTGGCATTTGAGGTCAGGTAGATTTAACACATTTAAAAGTGTATCTAGAAATTACTAACTAAAGGTCATGGTTTGGTTATGTCAAGGCTGAAAAATAAAGTTTTTCTCTAATACGATTAAAATTTTATAATCACGTGATAATTAATTTCCATCCAAGAAAAATAGAAACAGAGAGACACACACAGAGAAACAAAGACACACACAGAGAAAAACAGAGAGTCAGTCAGTCAGAATGTACAAAGCAAGCCTAGAGAAACAAGGTTCCTAGAAGAATTGAGACTATCTTATGATTCCTTGGGTTTACAGGAAGAAAATAGTGCAACTGAATTTTCCTGCTACTTATTGGTCATAGTATTATTTTGGATAGTTTAAAATCAATATGATAAATGGATAGTATATTGAAATTTAAATAGTCTACTGATAAAGATAAACTTGTGTCCTAGTTAGGTCAAATGTCAGCTTGATACAGCCTAGAGTCATCTACAGGAATTTCAAGTAGAGGATTGCCACCTGTGAGACACTGTCTGCATTTATGAGTGATAAGGGAGGTCCAAGCTCACTGTGGGGGGCACTGTCACTAGGCAAGGGGGCCTAGGTTGTAGAAAAAGTAAGCTGAACAAGAGCCAATGAGGAAGCTAAAGAGCAAGCCAGAAAGCATTGTTTCTCCATGGTCCTTGCCTCTTGCCTTGATTTCCCTCGAGGATGGATGGGACCTGGATGTGTAGGATGAAATAACACTTCCTCCCCAAGTAGCATTTGCTCAGAGTAACAGCAGCAGAAAGAAAACTAGAGCAACTTCTTATCACAATATTGTATGTCTTGATCACAATATGTTTAAGAATTTTACATTAAATATGTACATTTTTAAATTTAAAATTTTATCACATTCCTCCCCCACAAGATTGCCAGTAGTATACTGTTTTTTTTAAGTACTCTAGTCAGTCTACGTGATAGTGTGGTGATTTTGTTTGTTTTCCATTTGTGTTTAGAATGCTGAGTCTCCTGGTGCAAGCAAATGAGTTTTTAAATAGTTTTGTTTTGTTTGTTGTCGTTTTGCAATTTTCACTGGTAAAGTATGCCCTTAAGTGTAGCTGAAAGTTTTCCTGTGCCCACCTGGCTCCCGCGGCCCTGTGGTCAGGACAAATCTCTCTCACCCTCCCCCAGTCCCCTAAGGAAACACATAGAGGCTTATATTAATTAAAACTGCTCAGCCATTAGCTCAAGCTTACTACTGACTAGCTTTTACACTTAAACTCAGCCCATTTCTGAGTTTACGTCGCCACGTTTTCCATGGCTTTACCTGTGTGCCATTACATACTGTTCCTTGGATGGCGTACTGGCGCCTCCTGATTCAGCCTTCCTTTTCCCAGAATTCTCCTTGTCTTCTTATCCTGCCTATACTTCCTGCCTGGCTACTAGCCAATCAGCATTTCATTAAACCAGTGTACAAAAGCATTATTCCAAAGCAATTAAGCCATGTTTTTACTATATACAATATCAAATATAAGATACCAAACTTAACTAATTTACTAGACAAAGGAACAGCAAGAGGAAAGAAAACCCAAGCAAGTGGGTACCACATTCTAGCTCTATGCACATATGCTTTAGAACATAGCTGTTTTTAAGTATATATCAATTATTTGATTGACTACTTAGGTAATTACTACTTAAACATGATGAAGATTTTTCCCAAAGTAGAGTGCTCAGTTTGTCTGAACCAGATCCAACTAGACTTTACCAGTATCTCTATTACTGGAATTCATGAATTCATACTTACTTAACTGTACCCCAGATGATTCTCATGTGCATTAAAGCTTGGAAATCACTTAGATATTTACCTTAATATAAAGAGTATTTGAGACAAATTACAGCACAGAATCTTTGCAGTCTTTGTCCCCTGAATTTCCGTATCATTATAATGAAACTTCTCTAGAATCCACATGCAGATTATTGACAGCTAATTTTTTGGTAGTTTTGCAAGTATTAAGATGTATTGCAGCATGAAGTAAATATTGACTTCAGTGTTGGCCCATTATTCATCCATTACTTGTGCTCATCTTCTTTGCCTCAGCAGGAGACATCTGATACATCTCTACCTGCGGCCACACTGCTTTAACAATTTACCTGAATCACATGGGAGGAATTGAAAAGCAGCAGTATTGATGAGGAAAGGAGAAGAAAAATTGATTTATGTAGCAAGATAAATAGCTAGCATTTAAAAAATCAAATGACACTTTAAGAAAGCAACTTGAATCATACAACTGAAAAGCAAAAACAACTAAAAACAAAGCAAGTTTGATGTTGTTATAGAAGTATATTGGTCTTGTTAATAGAGGTCAGCTGTTCTTTATGGAATGTGTGAACCCATTTCCAAAGGAAATGACATATATTCATATTACTGAACATACATTTTCTAGGAGGAAGCCCTGTAAAGAGAGTTTACAATAAAGAAAGGAACACAGGGTAGGTAATGAACACTATAGGCTCACAACTGAGCCTTCTAGAGAAACAATGAAAAAAATGGTTCTTCATTTTAAGTAAAGCTGAGCAGAAGTGAGAGAGACTTAGTATGAGGATTAAATGTAATACAGACCCCGAGGGCCAAGTAGGTCAAGCAGGGCGCAAAGAGGCAGAGCTTGGTTTGGGCCAGAGTCTGCAGCTGTTCCTCACCCAAGGTAAGACAGATTCATAAGCTGTTCACTCACGCTGTTCTCCAGAAAAGAACACTACAGATAGATAGGGTTTTTGCTACCGTTTGGCTTTAGTTTTTCTATTTTAGAGCTTGCCTACTTATATTTTGTTTTGAACATTCTCTATATATGATGTGATTTAGCCTTTCCTTTATTAAACTCAGCAAAAATAGGCCCAAGGAGATGGCTAAAGGGCTAGTTTGATTAATCCAAATTGTCAAGAAGAGGAAACAAAATCACTCAAGAAGAGTCCCAATGAGTGATTGTCTTCATCAGCTTGGCCTCTGGGCATGTAGGTGGGTAGTAGTCTTGATTCCATTAACTAATGTGAGAGTACCCAGTCTAAAAGTGTTCGGCATCACTCTCTAGGGTTTGTTCTTGGTCATATAAGAATAAATCTGGGTTATACAAGTGCATTTTCATACAAAGAAGTACCATACTTAGAACATTTCCTCCATAACCTCCTTCTTCATTCTCCTCTTCTATCTTCTCTTGGTTTCTACTGCTCCCCTAAGAATTTTTGCTTCAACTTCTATGTCATACATAGATAAATACATGTATGTATGTGTATATGTGTGTGTGTGTGTGTGTGTGTGTGTGTGTGTGTGATTGTTATAATATCGAGGAACCACAAATGAGACAGAAGATGCGCATCTTATTTTCATACACCTAATTTATTCAATATGATTATATCCAAATGATCTATTTTTCTGCAAATTATATGGCGTTGTTTTTCTTTATGGAAAAATTACTGCAAGTTAGCTACTGTGAATAAAATACACAGTCCCTTGAATTCCATGCTGCCATTCCCAGAAGTGTAATGAAGACTCTCAAAGAAGATTTTTCTCTTAGCCTTCTACAGCCTTGCCTGACTTCTACTTGTAGCAGTCTGATTTGTTCTAATGGTGCTTGAGGGACATCTCAGAAATCTGATTTCATCTTTACATAAAGTGGCTGCCAAGAAGTCACCAGCATATGACAAAACAGACAGTGAGCTGGAGGAAAGGAACCAACTGTCATGTCCTTCTGAGGTTTCCCTGGTGGAAGTTTGGGCTAACTTTCGTGTGTGCTGCTCCCAGCTGTCAGCCTTTAAGGATACTCTTCTGGCTGTCAAACCCCAATGCCGCCTAATTTACACAGCTTGAGCGTTCCAACAAGATGCTTAGGAAAGTCACTTATACCATAAGGTATGCACATTACCTCCAGACATTTCTATTCACCTAATAGGAAATGAAAGTGTGGATTAATGCCTTTTGCAATGACATTAAAAGCCTGAGAGAGAAGCCTCATTTTGGCCACCAGGGGCCTCCTCCTCATTTTGGTTCTCTGCTGCCTCAGCTAATCGCTTTCCATGCTTTCAAACTTGAAGGATGAGTTTTGACTTCACAGAAAATTAGTTTAAAACAGAAAGTCCGCATGGCCTCCAAATTTTGGATAGTTGCCATGGCACACTGTGTTTCACCTGTAATTTAAAGGAAGACAAGATGTGGCTTCCTAAAAGAAAAAGACGCTTGCTTGATTCCCAAAGGGCTAACACTAACAGCTGCTAAACGGAAACAAAAAAACAGACACCAGAATTTCAAGTAAGTAAAGTTTTATGAAACTTGGTTAAGAGTTAACTCCATGTAACCCTGAGAAGCAAGAATGTCTTTTTCAAATATGTCTTTATTAGTCCCAGCATCAGAGACATTATTGACAGATGTCATAACTGTAACCTTTGTAGGAGGTTAAGTGGCATGAAAAAATAATAACCACTGTTAATATTATCAACTAATGTTTGGAGTGATCAAGAACCAGACACTTAGGCTAAGTGTACTAAATGTCTAATGTATACTATTTTACTAAATTCTGGCAAGTTTGTGAGATAGATTTTAATATTATGGTGCCAATTTAACATAAGGTAAATGAAGTTACTGATTTAGTGTTATACTATTACTAAGACAGGAGATCATAGAGAGAAAAAAATCAAATTCTTTTGATGAGGAATAACTTTTTTACTTTTTAAAAGATTTATTTATTCTTATCTTTTTATGTGTATGAATGTTCCATGTGAATGCATGGCAGGCCCCTAAGGCAGTAGGGAGAAGGTGTAGGATCCCCTGTAATTGGGGTTATGAAAGCTGTGAGTGCCATGTGGGTGTTGGGAAACAGAACCAGGGTCCACTATAAGAGCAGCAAGTGTTCTTAACTTCAGAGTCATCTCTCCAGCCCAGAAGTAAATTTTTCAAAACTGTAATTCTTGAAATACATAAAGTCTTCAACAAAGCTCCCAAATAACAGATTTTACAATCACAGAACAAACTGAATGTTCTAATAGGGAACACTTGAAGCACAACAAGTTCTTTCCATGAGGCCAGTGTTGGAAGATCACCTCTCAGCTGAACTAGACTCTTTCATGTGAAGACTAAATGGTCACTCAAAAAATATTAGAAATGTGTTTGAATGAACCAGGTGAGCATGGAAAGCCAGGAAAGGATGCCTTTTGGACAGGCTCAGGAATGGGGCCATGTTGCTTCCTCACACAATAATCATGTTTCCTCAGTTTCTCCTTTTTGAAAGATAGCTTTTGGTTGGTGGACTCCAGGGGCTGACTTCACCACATGAAAACTCTCTCTACTCTTCCTTGAACCTAGTAATTCCTGCTCCTTCTCCAGAGCCCTGTTTCATGAACTCCAAAGGGCTGAAATTTGTAGATCATCTGCTACCCAGGGAGCATCGATCCTGCCAAGACTCGCTTTTTTTCCTTTTCACATCTTAGACCATGCCTCCTTGCAGCAGAAGCTCCAAACTTGCTTTTCAGTGGAAGAAAAGGCTTAGAATTAGGCTGTGAGGAGAAGCATGCCATAAAGTTACTAGCTTAATTAAGTCATTACAGTTTTTAGGGTTTTTTAAATACAGGCAATTTGAATGTATAATTGAGCCTGAGAACAGCATCATCCTGTGTTTTTCTTGGGTCTGCTCAGAAGCAGATTGTGAATGGAAACAGCTGGGATAAGATCCTGTGCAAAGAGCCAGTTCCTTGTTTTCCCAGCAGCTCCAACATGAATTTAAGAATCATTTCCTGGTGCATCTAGGACTGAAGGCTCAAGTTGACAGGCTGGGAGGCCAGCCCCAGGGGTAGTGTTTTGCTTGACTGTGAACCTTTCCCTGGTGGTTTGAGGAATTACATCTGGCTTATGCTTCAGTAGAGAAGGCTACAGAATATGCTTAGGGAATGTTCTCTTTGGAAAAAAAAGGATTCTGAACATGAGCCCTGAGGTCAGAGGGGAAACCAAAGAGAAAGATTACAACTCAATGCTCTTCAAGTTTGAGTAGCAGAGGATAAGGTCAATTTAAACCTCCCTTTGGGGAGGCATATGTTTGGGAAAGTCCAAAAAGCCAGAGTGCCTCTTCTGTGAACACAACTCCTCTCTTGCAGACTAGGTGATTTTACTAGCTGCTCACTCAAACATGTCATTTTTCTTTCTTAGAAGCAATTCAGCAGATTAGTTTGTAACTCAGTGAAATGGCTTGTCCAGTTCCAGTCCACATGGACAGATGCAAACACACAGGCATAGAGGAATGCTAAAAGGAATGGCTGGACATTAGGAGTGAAAGGAACCTGAGTCCAAAACGCATGTTTTCGTCTGTGGATAATAGCATCTACTTCCTTCAAAGCCAGTTCAGAATGAGCAAGTTGATGTGGAGAAAATTCTAAGCATTTCTGAATTCAAGAAGATTTCTTCCCCTTGTAATAATGCCTCTGTTTGTTTTCAACTTGTTATGTAGACAGCCATGACCTTGAACTCTCAGTCCTCCTGCCTCCTCCTGAAGTGCTGGAATGACACCATCATGCCTGGTTGAGTAATTCTTTAAACTAACATACAGATGAAATCCTTTATCAGGACATCCTAATAATTCATGGAACTTGACATGGGATCAAAGGTAGCCTACCAGTCAGGAAGTCAGGAAGTAAACCTCAGAAAAGAAGTATATATACATTTAAAATTCACACAAATGTTATAATACTTCTGTATAAGTGACTATGTGGACGTTTGTGTGGTTAGAATCTAAATTTTCTAGTTTCTAATACAAGTCTGTGTCAGCTAGAACTTTACTTGTGTTTAACTGGGACTCCATGGCTTCTTGTATTGTAGCATCCTAGGAAATGTTTCTTTAAACTCCCAACCATATGAACATGGTCTTTTTCCTCCTAAATGTTGACTTGATTAAATCTTACTTTATGCTAATTTAGTGTGAGAACTTAGATTTCTTAAAATAAAACATAATAGCATTGAGTACGTTTAAAACAGATCCTCTGAGGGAAAAAAAACTGAAAGAATTTCTCTATTGAGCTTAAATTCTTGAATTAAAAGAAAACTAAGATGAATGCACAGTCTTCCAAGTGAATACTGGTCCTGCATTATGCAGGGATAATTATCCCAGAAAGATGTAGTTGTGATGGCATGGATGGATGCCAAATGCACAAGTTAAGTTTGAATTTTAAATAATGTTTCTAGGGAACATATTTACATATAGTAAAAAAGTTCTTGGTAGATTGCCCTAAAATTAGGCTAGTATATTTTGTAGATGGTAGTTTTTGTCTGTTTATGTTTGTTTTTAGATAGCCATTTTTCCATGTATATTACAAACAATAAAACCTCTTGAATCCTTGTCTTGAGTCAAAATGCTTGTGAAGAACACTGAAAAATTAACTATGTGATAAAACGAACCATGAAGAACAGACAGGCTGAGTAGGTGTTGGTATGTCTGTAAGAGTCTTCATTTCTCAGACACCCATTCCTTCCATTGCCAGCCGCAGGCTTGATCTGTTCACATGAAGAAACTTGTGATTTTCTTTCGCTTCCATTGACCACATAGAAAAAGATTTTATATATTTCCAAATGTACTCAGACTTCAGAGAATCACTCCTCACTGTGAGGTCATTGACTCTCATAGACTCAGACTTTATTGAGGCTGGGTTAGTGATTTGCCCTTTAGTGTCCTAAAGTACTCCTGGGTTTAAGGCAAAATACCACTGATCTAAATATCCAAAGCAGTGGTTCTCAAATGTTAGGGATTGTCATTGTCACCTCAAGGACTTGTTAAAATATAGCTTCAGCAGATCCATAGATGATGGTAAATCTGATGTTTCTAGTCTAAACTGAAGACCTCATTTTGAGGGTCTGTGATGGTGAGGACCAAATTGCCTGTGAGAAGTCCAGTAGCCATTCTAGACATGCTTGTCAGTGAGTCACCTGTGCTTGCTGTCTGGCCTCAATGACGCTTTGAGTGGGCTTAGTAGGAAGCATGGGCTATGAGCAGCACACGTCAGGGTTAAGTGAATTATATTTCTACCCCATCCATCCTCAAGCCTTTTGGCAATAACTAGAGTTATTCCAGGTGCCTAGTGGTTTTCAGGTTATTAAGCTTTTAAAGGATGAACTCTGCTAGCTCACTGAGTCTTATGAGAAGGGAACGAAAAGATGTGGCCTCAAGATGCTTGCCCATAGTTTTGAATTTATCTTATATAACGAGGTCATGACTGGAGGGGGAAGAAATTCAGCTTGCTATAATGATCAGTTGTATGTCTTAACATTTAGAAAGAAGACCCTAAGGGAAGGAGGTTCTTCATAAACTCTATGGATTTGTGGGTTGCCTCTCTTTACAGGTGAAGTCTTTTGAGACCAGGTAATTAAGAAGAATGGGAGTGTTTAGGAACATCTGCATAAGGCATTGGGTGACTGGAATGGCTCACAAATCCACCTTAGAAAAAGTGATGCTAGATATATGCAATTGTAGTTTGGTAATCAAGCTATGGTGTATAGAAATTCAAATGGAGCTTGCACACATTAAGGAGAGACTTGGGACTGAGAGCAAATAGAATTCCTCAAATAGATCTTTGCTGTTGTATTTACCTTTAGTATTTAAATTTGGAAATTTAAATTTAAATTTTGTACTGTTATAGTCTTTGTGGGACCTTTATATTTTCTTATCTTTTCCTCTTTTGAGGAAATAAAATGTTACTACTATGTACAAGACAGCATATGAAACCCTTTGCTTGGTGTTAAAATAAGTTGAACATAGTCTATAGTACTGAGTTCAAATTAGAACTTCAATGTGAAGCTGCAGTGTGTATAAAATTACTAAAAAAAAATACTGCAATGTTATAAGCACATGGAGAGAAAAACATAATATTGTCTGGAGAATGCAAGGAATGCTTCCCTATTACATAAATCCTCCATTAAGAAAATCCCAATTAACATGTAAATTGATAGAACTCAAAACAAAACAACACAACAACAACAACAAAAAACTATATTAAGTGAAGTTGCCCAGTTCCCAAAAGACCTTATATGTCCTTTCATTTGTGGGTCCTTGTAGAAGAACAATCTTATTAAATAAGAAACACAGAGCCAAATTCAGAGTTAAAAGCCCAAGAGGTCAGAGCAGTAGTTAAGAGCTAGGAAACCCTTTTTTCCCCTTCACTGCCGCTGCTGTCCCACCAATCCGCAAGAGAGCTACTTCCTGTGTGTTTGTCCTTTTTATTGACTTTTTTGTTCTGCCTTCTAATTGGTTGTAAACCCAACCATATGACCTCCTCATCACTGCCCATAGAAGACCTCCAGGTCTTCTATGGTTGGTATTGAGATTAAAGGCGTGTGTCTCCATGCTGGTGGTATCCTGAACACACAGAAATCTGCCTGTCATGTGATCGGGATTAAAAGCATGTGCTACCACTGCCAGACTTCTGCTATGGCTTGTTATCAGCTCTGACCCCAGGCAACTCTATTTATTAACATACAAATAAAGTCACATTTCAGTACAAATAAAATATCACCATAGGTCCTAGTTTTAAGTCTTTCATTGCTTGTTCTTAACCTGGGCACACATGGAATCCATGAACTTAGAAAATGACCATTGGTGGGGGGAGATGAATATAAGGAAGGAGTAATAATTGGACATAGGTTAAATGAATATGAAAAGGAGTACTAGAAGTAAAGATGTTCAAGAAGGTAGAGAAGTGATGGAGGTGGGGAATAGACACACTAACCAAAATTAATTGTACATGAAGTAAATACCTGGGAATTGATGATCCTGCAACCCACATGAAATATAATTATAAGTATACACCATGTTGTATGATAGAACAGGGAGAGATAATGTTAAATATAAGGTTAAGGCAGGATGGGAACAGAGGCGAAGGGAAAAGGAGATATAGGCAATGAGTAAACCCAAACTAGGAATTTATGAAGAAGCCTTGGGAAACCCCCAAAATCTGTAACGCAATTAAGAATATCATTTAAAAAGGAGAGAGTCCCACAAGGGCTTCAAAGAGATAAGGACTACACAGGTTAGTGTCAACTAGATTAATGGTGGACTTTCCATGTTAAACCAATAATTAGTAAGAGAGCAAACTAGGGCCCGTTTTCATAAACACATGAGTGAATATTATTCACTTATCTTCTTCCTTAAATCCTTCCTTAATCCTCACAGGCACCTAATTCCTTTAGCAGCTCTTTGGAGTACAGCCTGTTAGACTTGAATCTAACCCTTTAACCAAAGTATCTGGACTGTCTATAATATTTAACTTGCTATTCTCCTAGTTTAGTCTGGGTTATATGCATATATTTAGCTTGTTTTGTTCACTGCAGTGGATACAAAATCTCTTTATTGCTTTTTGCCTCCATTTCAGAACATCTCCTCTACTTCTTTCTTTGAAAGGCCAGCTAATTATATAGTTTTTCTTCTCTCACAAACATAACTTTATTTTAATTGCTTGCTCAAGTGAACTAAAATGTGCTATCCTAAATAAAGATGCTATGGGCTAATTAGAACCCCCTTTCAATTTGGGGTGATCCAGCATCTCTGAGGAGACAGGGATAGACAGAGAATGGGAATGTCCTCAGGTAAACCTTGTAATTATTTGTACATGGGAATTGGTGTTTAATAATACTTCAAGTGATTGGTGACATTTGAGACATATTTGAAAAGAAATTTGGATTCAGATTGGGATATATTTACTATGGTGGATTACAAAGAAATGTCCCCCTTCACTCAGATATTTGAACACATGGTCCTCAGTAGTGGTGGGAAGGTCATAAGAAAGTCTAGCATTGAAGGAGGAAGTACATCATTGAAGCAGTATTTGAGAATTCATGGCTTGGCTTCATATCTAGTTGCCTTACTCTGCTTTGTGTTTGTGGATAAAGCTTCCTATTCCTGCTGCAATGTGTGCCATTTGCTACCATGCTTGCCCACCACAGTGGACTCTCACTGCTGGAACGGTAAATTGTAATAAACTATTTCCCTTGAGCTGCCTTTGGTCATGATATTTTAACACAGCAACAGAAAAGTAACTAGTACATTTACTTATGCAAATAGACTGAAAGATAAAGTGAAATACAAGTATCTAAAAGTTTGTATTATGGCAATAGTTAGCTTATCTAGCCTTAGGTCATGGGACTGCAACTCAATCTAAGTAAAAAATTTCTTTGCTTGCTGAAGCACTCACATCAGCTCTCTGATCTGTTTTGTCTGTTATAAAGTCCCACTTTGTAGCATTCTACATATGGTTGTCATTTTCTTGCAATATTACATGAAATGGAGCACATAACAGTCAATGGCAAATCTATTCCGAAACATAGTTGGGATAATTAAGATGTCTTTAAGAAAAGGTTTGCAAGGATCTACTCTGCCTCCCAATTATGTTGTTATCTTTGAGAACAGAGGCCAATTGATTTCCAGGAGTTTACTAGGGGTTCTGTGAGTTGGCTGGACAATGTCCAGTGATTAAGGTTGTTTCCCAAACATATCTTGACAATCAGCCACAAAAATAACATCAGTATTTTTCCAGTGGTCATTTTGTTGGAGAAGTATGGGAAAAAGTCCCTGACCTTAAAACTAAACATGAGATTATCTTAACCACATAATTTGAGACAGTATATTTCTGGGCAGGAGGTACATCATCTGATAGGGATGGGTAACTCTTGCACACTGTGTGCTGGGGGTCTAAGCTGCTCAGTCGGCCAGATACAGAGGAAGGATCCATCTCCTTCAAGGTCCTCCTCTCTGCCCCAGATGTATCTCAGGAACTCCATTTCCAGTTCCATCCATAGAATTTAAGAGACAGTTCACAGTAACATTGTTCTTCACACCTTTAGCTTCCTAGCTTCCATGTATGGTAATGTGAGTCTCAGGCCCAAATCTGGACCCAGGAAACACCACGTGTCCCTTCCCAAAACACAGCTTCACATTGACTATGCAGTTAAAAAGCATCATTCCCCTTGGTGTAGTTTAAATCCTTCACAAGAATATTTAACTCCATAGTTCACACTCAAATCAGGCCACTATCTCATTTTCCTTTACTTGAATATAAGATCCACAAGGCATATTTTCTCTTTTGCTTTGCTCACCATTAGTCTACAATGCCAAGATTAGTATCTGACACACAGTAAGCATACTGAAATGATTTGTGAGGGAAAAATATTTAAATAAGTAGATAGATAGATAGATAGATAGATAGATAGATAGATAGATAGATAGATACAAGAAACATCTCCCTTTAAATGCCCCTTCCTTCTTCATAACTAAAGTTCTTTTTCTTAGTTGGCTTATTTCTTTTCTTATTGAGCACATATTGCCATTTCATAATTTTTATTTATTTTTTTTAATTAAGAAACCTTCCACCCATCCCACACATCAGTCACAGATTCCCCTGTCCTCCCTCCTCCCAACCTCCAGCCCCCTACAACCCACCCACATTCCCACCTCCTCCAAGGCAAGGTCTCCCATGGGGAGCCAGCAGAGCCCAGCACACCCAGCCTAGGCAGGTCCAAGCCCCTCCTCCCCATGCCAAGTCCTTTTAAAGTGTATCACCATAGGCACTAGGCTCCAAAAAGCCAGCTCATGCACCGAGGACAGGTCCCAGTCCCACTGCCCAGGGACCCCCAAACAGTCCAAGCTAAACAACTGTCCCACCCATCCAGAGGGCCCAGTCCAGTCCATGGGGGCTCCCCAGCTATTGGACCACAGTTCATGTGTTTCCACCGGTCTGGCCAGTTGTCTCTGTACTTCCTCCAATCACTGTCTCCACATCTCCTGCTCGCAGAATCCCTCCTCTCCCTCACCAACTGGACTCCTGGAGCTCCACCTGGGACCTGGTCGTGGATCTCTGCATCTGCCTCCACGAGTCACTGAATGAGGGCTCCACGATGACAGCCAGAGCACCCAGCCATCCGATCAACAGAGTAGGTCAGCTCAGGCACCCTCTGGACCACTGCCAATAGACTATGGTTGAGTTATCATTGTGGATTCCTGGGAACCTCCCTATCACTCTACTTCTTCCTACTCCCATGGTGTCTTCATTTACCATGATATTTCTTTCCTTGTTCTCCCACTCTGTTCTTGATCCACCTAGAACCTCCCTCTCCCCTAAGCTCTCTTTCCCCGACTCTTGCCCTCCATTACCCACCCTCACCCCCAGTTTGTTCATGTAGATCTCATCCATTTCTCCATTTCTGGCCGGTCCCTATGTCTTTCCTAGGGTCCTCCTTACAAGCTAGCCTCCCTGGAGCTGTGGGTTGCAGTCTGGTTATCCTTTGCTTTGCATCTAGTATCCACATATGAGTGAGTACATAACGTGTTTGTCTTTCCAAGTCTGGGTTACCTCACTCAGGATTATATTTTCTAGTTCCATCCATTTCTCTGCTGAGTAGTACTCCATTGTGTATATGTATCACAATTTCTTTATTCATTCTTCAGTTGAGGGGCATCTAGGTTGTTTCCAGGTTCTGGCTATTACAAATAATGCTGCTATAAACATAGTTGAGCATGTGTCCTTGTGGTATGATTGTGCATTCCTTGAGTATATGCCCAAGAATGGTATAGCTGGGTCTTGAGGGAGATTGATTCCCAATTTTCTGAGAAACTGAGTTGGCTTATATTTTTAATCTAGTTAACATTCTATAAGGGCATTTATATTGTTCTACAAAAGGCAAGAATACAAATAAGTAAAAGTTATATCAAGTTCTCCCCATTAAAAGTTAACATTGATTTTGCAGTCTTCTAGATATGACCTAGAGCCACAGTTCCCATAATAAATGTTTTAATTTGTCTTTCTATTGCTGTGATCAAATACCATGACCAAAAACAAGTTGGGGAAGAAAGGGTTAATTTGGTTTATACTTCCACATTGTAGTGCATCATTGAAGGAAGTCAGGACAGGAACACAAACAGGGCAGAAACCTGGAGGCAGGAGCTAATGCAAAGGTCATGGACGGGTGCTGCTTACTGGCTTGCTCCCCATGGTTTATTTGTCTGCTTTCTTATGGAACTCAGGACCACCTGCCCAGGGATGACACCACCCACAAATGGCTAGACCCTCCCACATCAATAACTCATTTAAAAAAATGCCCTACAGCTGAATTTTATGGAAGCATTTCCCTCCTCAATGGGGCCCTCCCTTTTCCAATGACTCTAGCTTGTGTCAAGAAGTTGACATAAAACTAGCCAGCACATACCTTTTTAGAAAATGTATTCATATATACAACACAGTCTGATGTTGTCAGTAGAATCAAGCTCCTGTGGTTACCACAAGAAGCTCTTACTAATTTGTGGCTTAAAACAATAGAGATGTTTATCCACATGGTCTGGAGTCCCTATGTTTGAAATCAAGATATTACTTGGAGGCTCTACAGGAGATTCTTCTTACCTAGATTTAAACATCCTGTGTTCATTAGAGCCCAGAACTTTTAGTCATATCTCATTGCTGTCCCAGCTTTTTCAGATTATAATTAACAAATGTAATTGTATATAATTGTATATACCTGAAGTATAAATGCAGTGAGTTGACATGCCTATTTGTGTGTGTGTGTGTGTGTGTGTGTGTGTGTATGTATGTTTTGAGACAGAGTTTCTCTGTATAGCCCTGGCTGTCATGGAACTCACAGAGATCCACCTGCCTCTGCCTCCCAAGTGGATATATCTATTCAATATAAAGCAATTATCACAATAAAAGTAATGAACACACTCGCTAATTAACATAATTACCACTTTTTTCTGAGTAGGCATATTTAAGATTTATTCTCTTATCAAATTTTAATTATAGGATAGAATGTAACTGTAGTCATTATTCCATTCCTTACATTCTCAGAATGTGTTCATCCCAGCATGGATTCTGTCTAAGGACTATTTTCATTATATTTAGGTTCCTTACACATAGTATGGGATAAACTCAAGATTACAGGGATCTGACATACACAAAGCTTTGAAGCTCTTAATTAACCCAGTACCACTGCTAAGTTCCTCTACAGCATAAATTTTTCTAAGTAATTGCTGAGGTAAGACTGCTCAGAACTTCCTCAGTACCTGCATAGTCCAGTCACTTTAGTATGGGAAAGAAAATATTTATTATCTAGTATTTTAGAAACACTCTAGAAAAAAAGGAAGGCTTTCACATGAAGCATTGTGTAGGTTATATCAAAGTAGTCCTCACCTAAAACAGTGTAATCTCGGTTAGGTATCAACTATTATGTTTACAGATTGCCTGTTAAATTTAGGCTGTTTCGCCGGGCGGTGGTGGCGCACGCCTTTAATCCCAGCACTTGGGAGGCAGAGCCAGGCGGATCTCTGTGAGTTCGAGGCCAGCCTGGACTACCAAGTGAGTTCCAGGAAAGGTGCAAAGCTACACAGAGAAACCCTGTCTCGAAAAACCAAAAAAAAAAAAAAAAAAAAAAAATTTAGACTGTTTCTTTTGGGAATTTGGTCTTTATTTGGGGGATAGAACAATGAGGTTTTCACATAGATATTGAAACACTGCCATCTGTTTTGTTTATTTTTTTAAATCCTTATAGCATAGCCATATTATGGTCACCATTTTGTGGCACCTGAAGACTGGTACCTGTAAAATAAACCTCACAGGATTAGTTCAGAGCCACAGTGTTATGAACGGGGATAATTTTCACTGGTATGTGTATCTAATATACCAGCTATAAATCTGTAGACTGTGAATGAGATCAAAATAGCTATTGTTTATAATAGTCCTGGTCAAAGTCCTCGTGTTCCCATGTCAGAATTCAGGCTTGCAGTAGCCAGCTGCATATACGCCATCCCAGAGCAATGCCCAAGCTCTGCCACTTGGAATATGTTTACGGGTGATTATTGAATAGTTCAGTGATGGAGGGAAATCTACTTCCAAGAAAATGAGGACACAAAAGTGTGTAGGTATTAAAGGGTGGGTAAAACTGGGAGGAGTTTAGGGGGTGAATATAATTAAAAATAATATATGAAATTCTCAAAAAATAAATAACAATAGGTTTTTGTGACATGTATACCTTGACAGTAACAAACAGCTCTCTAATAGGATTTAAGAAGCTCTCAACAAGAGGAAACTCATGCCTGGTACGGTACTGAAAACCTAGCCTACTACCCAGGGTTACTGAACTCATGGATCTTGGAGGGGAAACCTAAAATCACTACTTTACTAAACCACTGTAAGTCCTAACTACATTCTAAATACTTGTCCTTATATCCACAGGTAAATGTATTCTTCACCCATCATTAAAGAGACTTCTCTTTGCAATAGATCATTTTAGAAAACCACAACCAATCGAAATGCCGAGTTGTAGACTGTAGTTCAAATGGATACATCTACAAAACAATTCCTGTACCTAAGGCTTAGGGGGCATCACAGAAAAGGGTAAAGGAAGCAGAGAGATTGTAAGAGCCAGAGGAACAAGGCGTTTGCTGTGAGATTGGGTCTCCTAGTGATATCAGTTGTTAAACCTATAAAGTCTCATCAACATGACTCACTGAACAAGACTTACTGAACAAGAACAGTAAACACTGTAAAGTGGATGGGAAAAGCCTAGGAGGCCTCAACCGTACACAAAGCATTGCAGGCAACTAAAGAATGCTCAGAGTGAGAAGAATAGTCTTCCCTAGAGAAGAGCATACCAACTGGTTATCCAGTACCAAATGGTCAGTCCTGAAAACATACATACAGATAACATACAGACTGAGCAAGTTATATTTAGCATATATATATATATATATATATACATATATATATATATATATATGTGTGTGTGTGTGTGTGTGTGTGTGTGTGTGTGTGTGTATAAATATATATATATGAAACAATAAGACTCGGTCCCACCCGGGGAAGCAGCTGTTTTTTATAAAATAATCACTCAGAGGTCTGATATTAATTACAAACTGCTTGGCCTATGGCTCAGGCTTATTGCTAGCTATCTCTTACATCTTAAATTAACCCATTTCTATTAATCTATATTTTGCCACGTGGCCATGGCATTACCAGTCTGCTGGCATCTTGCTCCTTGGGCAACTTGATGATGTCTGCCCTGACTCCACCCTTCTTCTCCATGTCTCTCTGCTTGGATTTCACTCTTGACTCTTATCCTCCCTTACCATAGGCCAAAGCAGCTTCTTTATTAACCAATGGTAGCAACACATATTCACATCGTATAGAAAGACCGTCCCACAGCAAAAGGACTTGGAAAAAGGAAAGTAAAGGAGGAAATAAGGTATATTACAACCTCAAAAATAAAATAAATTTAAATAAAAAGAAAGTAGGTATTCCCCCTAGTTAAATGTCTTCATCTAATTCATACTCTGCTGGGTGGAGTTGATGTATCAGAATTACCCAGAGAGGAGCCATCATTTTCTGAGAAAATATCCCCTTTGAACATAACAAATCATGTCCACACTACAAGAAATGTTCCTTTACCTAACTCTATTCTATCAGAAGTACCTACAAACATTTTAGATTATCCAATTGTTCCTACCAGTTGTACATTCTTGACTTAGATTGTATATTGTCAATTCTCATTTAAAAACATAATTATGATGAGACTGTAAAAATGGCTCAGAGCAAAGAGTGCTTGGTGGTCTAGTGGATAACCAGAATTTAGACCCCATCACCACTTTACAAAGCTCACAGCCACCTGTAATTCTCACTCCAGAGGATCAGAATTTCTCTTCTGGTCTCTGCTGACCCCTGTCCACATGAGTACACATTAACACATATACCTACATACACATAAATAAAAATAAAATTATTCTTGAAAAATAAAGCTTTCATAATGAGCATGACATTAGTTTTGCTTCAACAAATATTATTAAGTACAACAAATATAGAATCTAAGATATCCAAAAGTATGCTAGCTGCACTATAACTCATGATCCTTCCATAAGGCTTTAGAGGTGCCACACTATGAACTATAGAAAAGGATAGCCAAGAAATCCTACATCCCCTACCTGCTGAAAGCCCAGAACTTTGTTCACAGAGCATACATATTAGTACCATTTTAGGTAAGACATCGGAGCTACTTCAAAAATTAATGTACTCTTTTCAGCTTGTGAGGCAATGCCTAACAATAGCTGTTGCTATTTTGCTGAAAGGGGTGAATAGAGCCAAGCATTGAATAAATGTCTCAAGAACTCAAAATTCCTCCTTTTCAACTAAGTGTTTGCCCTTTGAGGGCCCCATCCTAGCAAAATTCCCTTTATGTACATTTGCTTTTGCATTTATTTTAGAAAAGTGCACTTATTTATATCCAATTATTTCTCCCCTCCCCCCAAGCCCAATCATGCCTGCCTGTGTCTATTGTTTGTGTGCACTGGAGCAGGATGATAGACATAAAGTGCGATCTATGCTTAGTAACAAAGTGTGAGCTGTGAAATTTGCCATGTCACTCAGTCTTTTTCTCCCTTCTTTCTCTTTCTCCTGATGCATTAAAGGTAACAGGCTACATCAGCCTCTGCAGTTGTTTACTCCTTTCTAACAGAATCAGGAGGAGCAGCCCAAGCTTGCTAGTCTATGGCTGCTCTGTCACTTTCTATCTGGTTCAGATATATTTTTTCTTTCATTTACTTAAAACATTAACAGTCCCCACAGTCCTCCTCCATGGTTATGAGGCTTGACAAATTCACCAAGAGATTATGAAGAATGTCTTAAAGCGGAATGTATTATTCCTGGTGTATTGGTGATATGGTACAAAAGCATGAAGCTTATATGAAACTGTTCTCAGATGATGGGAGATGAAGCCCCAGAGGGAGGGAGCTGTGGCTGGGTACCAGTGATGGGCAGCAGATTGCTTCATACTCTTGCAATGATGTGGCAAGAGTGTTTCACAACAGAGAATTTTAAAATATAATTAAACCAATTAATTATCATCTAGTAAATATTTTAAACAATGTCAGTGACAAAACAGTCTTACCTGGAAAAAAGTAATCATTCGTTGGTCTTAATTCTAAACAATTTCTAGGGTTACTGATGAACTTAAAAATAAAGAATGCTAACTATGGCATATACAAAAGTAATGTATGTGCTTGGGAGGCTGATGCAGGTTGCCTTGAGTTCCACACCAACCCGAGCCACATTGTCAAGTTCCAGGCCAGACAGAACTATATAGTGAGATGCTACCTAAAAATTTAATTATATATATATATATATATATATATATATATATATATATATATGTGTGTGTGTGTGTGTGTGTGTGTATGTATGCATGTGCATAACGTATGTATGCATAGAAGATATAAATCAATATACTCTTAGTACTTATTTTTTATTTTTATTATGGATAAGAGTTATGCCATGTCACACATGTAAAGGCCAAAAGGCAACTTGTGAAAGTCAGTTCTCTGCTTCTATCTGTCTTATTTGTGCTTAAATGAATTTCATCACACATAGAATTTAAAGACTGACAGAATTGACTCAAAAGAAAAAGACATGGAAATTACAATAATTTCCAGAGTGTTATTTTGGAATGAATGTTTATGAGTCTGGCATACCTATTACAAAGTTAAAGATTTTTCCTAGTTATTTGTGTATCAGTTGCTTCATGTAAAAGACATTTTTAAGTTGAAATCAATAAAATATGTTTAGCTCCAAGTGAGGACAGATTAAGATAAATTCACAAATCTAGCTTGACTGATACAGAATGAGACTATGTCAAAAATATAAATTTTTATGGGTCATTTGCTAATTCACAGAAGGTAAGAAGTAAAAACTGTCATTCATATTCTGACTGACCAGTATGTTTCCTCTGTTTCTCCAAAACATAAGGAAAATACTTAAAACTGCTAATTATTATTCTTTTCTCAATACTGTGCTACTTTAAATTAGCAAGATTGTATGCATACATATTTGTGTAAGTTACATAAAATAAAGGGGAAATTTGGTTTACATTTTGTTCACCATTCCCAAGTACTATTGTTATTTCATATTAGTTCCTTGTTTGAAACACAGTAGAATGTTTAATTCTGATTTAGAAACGTTTCATTCCTAATCCCTATTACCCATACCATTCTGCAGTTAAATAGTTTTATACCAGGAATATTTTTGAAAAATAAATACATTATGTGTAGAAGTGCAATCATAAAAAAAAAAACAAATCTGTTTTGGCTGTTAGCAATGCTTGGCAGGACATTTAAGTCATGAAGTTGACTCAGGTGTTAGAATCTGGGCCAGTTCCAGTTCTGGGGAATGTCAATGTGGAAAGACAGTGAGGAAACCCCATCCTAAATCTGTGGAAAAGAGCCAACACTGAACAACTGTGAACAAACGACTCTTCCAAGGACTCTTTCTCCTTGACATGCCATGCCTCTTTTTTACACACAGACACACAAAAAAGAAAAAAAAACTAGAAATAAAATTGGAAATATAGATATGTGGGTCCTTGGTTTTAAAAATAATGAAAGTCATTAGTTAAACACAGGACACTAAGTCGGGGAACAAATATTTTCAAAAAAATACAAGGCCTTGTTCTCAATCAAAAATAGAGGAATGCTTTACATGAGAAAAAAAGCACATAAAAAATTAAAATTAAATTTTACTTTCTATGTACATACAGCATCACATTATAAATTCCAGCAAGCCAGAGCTTATTTACCTAACCCCTCTTTTGAGAGCCTGACATTCCTCTGGGAAAGTCTGTGTGTAATGGGTAAAATTCTGAAGACATCAAGTCCTTTGCTTAAGAGATTGCTGAGCAGCATCAGAAACAATCCAAATACATGGTAGCTTCTAGAACATCAGGTGAATACAAACAAACAGTCATGAAAGCATCTGGGAGCAAGAGGCTGAACAAGTCTGCTAAACCCATAAAGCAAATAAATCTTTATTTAAGTCTTGAACATGCCATTAATTAAACATTTTTATTGTATAGCTGATTAAAAAAAAGAAAAGAAACAAGAAACGTTTTTCCATTATGTGAACAGGTCTATAAATAATGAGTGTATTATCCAATTCAGCTCAATTTGTCAACAAATCTTAGCTGGATCTTGAAGAAATGCCATGTCCTTGCACTGCCTGTCATTAAAAATATAGAGGGAGAGTGTTAATGTTTTCCTAAAAGAGATAAATAGGAATGGGACCATAAGTGATAGAAAAGGACTGGGTATAAGGCAGAACACTAAGCATCTTTCATGACTGCAGGTTTACAGATCGACTATGCTGGTTTATAAAGCTAAGCCCAGGGACTGTTTTAAACACCATCTTCCCGAGGCAATTCTGGGGAGCAAAACTTTGGTTAGTTGGTCCCCATGAAATGTTGTCACTCATCTTTATTATCATTACTGGTTGTAGCCTACATTTTTACTCTTTCCAGTTACTTAGTAAAAATTCTAACAATAAGTAAGTATTTATATTCATTATTTACTATGAAAGTTTGAGTACTTGAGGAGAGTATTTGAGAATGACCCCCATATGCTCAGATATTTTAACACTTGGTACCCAATTGGTGGCACTATCTGGGGAGGCTTAAGGGAAGCATCCTTGTTAAGGAAAGTTTATCTATAGGCAGATAATTTGAGAGTCTATACTATTCTATGGTGATATTTTATTTGTACTGAAATGTGATTTTATTTGTACGTTAATAAATAAGGTTGCCTGGGGGTCAGAGCTAATAGCAAGCCATAGCAGAGCTGGGTGTTCATGGCGCACACCTTTAATCCCAGAACTTGGTAGACAGAGCTAGGTAGATCTCTGTGTGGTCAAAGATACAGCCAGCATTGGAGACATATGCCTTTAATCTCAATACCAACCATAGAAGACCTGGAGTTCTGCACAGAAAGGCAGTGACGAGGCAGTCATGTGGTTGGGTTTACAACCAATGAGAAGGCAGAACAGAAAGTCTACATAAAGACAAACACTCAGGAAGTAGGTCTCTCTTGGCTGAAGAGGATTACTGAAGCAGGAAGGGTAAAGCTCTTAGCTCTGACCTCTTGGGCTTTTATCTTTACATTGGCTTTGTGTTTCTTATTCAATAAGATGGTTGGTTACTTCTACAGTATCCCACTTCAACTCTGGTCTTTAAGAAGTATGGTGGCTTGAGAAAGAATGACCCCCATAGGTTCATATATTTGAATGCTTAGTTATCATAAAGGGGCACTATTTGAGGAGGATTTTTATTACTTAATGTTGGGAATAAACTGTAAGCAAGCAGCCCTAGGGGACTATGAGATGATGCAATGAGTAAGAGCATGATCCATGTAGCAGGAATCTTAACAGGTCTTATTAATAAAATCAAACCTGGAGCCAGGTATTGGGGTGAATGGTGGAATATCAGAGAAGCAGAACAAGTCACAGCTACCTCACCGCCCCAGTTCCTCAGCTGATCCTGTTTCCTCAGACTGGGAAGCCTCTCAGTCCTCATTCAGAATGAATCTCAGCTGAATTGTGCTGCTCAAAGCCTAAAAGCTTAACCAGTCAAATGCTTCTAGTTTCTGGTCCTCAGGCCTTATATATCTTTCTGCCTTCTGCCATCACTCCCTGGGATTAAAGGCTCACTTTCTGGATTAAAGGCATGAGTCACCATGCTTGGCTGTATCCTTGAACAGATGGATTTCTGCCTCCAGAATGCTAGGATTAAAGGTGTGTGCTACCACTGCCTGTCCTCTGTGTTTAATATTGTGGCTGTCCTGTTCTCTGACCCCAGATAAGTTTATTAACATGCACAATATTTTGGGGAACACAATACCACCACAGATCCATAAAGCCTTAGAAACCTAACCTCAATCACCTGGACCCACAAGGTTGGCGAGGGCTGATTACAAGCTTCCTTCTAATCACCCCTCCTATTACATGATACCCCCTACACACAACAAATTAATAAATGCACTAGAAAAGAAAGTATTTTACCAACTGAAAACTTCATAAGTGCATCCAATAAGTTGTTTTTGAAATCTGTGTATGTATTTATTTTATGTGTATAGGTAGGTGTTTTACTTTCAAGTATGTCTATGTACCATAGGCATTATTGGGGCCCTTGGTCATGTGAGTGCTGAGAATTGAACCCAGATCCTTTGGAAAAGCAGCCAATGCTCTTACCTGCTGAGCCATTACTCCTAAATCTAATACAGTATGTTTGGATCAAGTACACTCCCTATTCCTTTCCCTCCAATTGTTCCCCTGTCCCTATCACCACCATTTCTTCCCAATTTCATATACTCTCTAATTGTTTTACAATCACAGAGATCACTTAGTGCCACCAGGATGCACATGTTTGTAGGGCCCTCTGTTGGAGCATTGTTAAAATATCAGGTGCTACATCCTTGGGTGGAAAACTATCTCTCCCATAACCAGCATCCATCAATGGTCAATAACTCCTCAGCTAAAGGTGAGACTTCCTGGCTACCTTCCCACTCCATGCTTGGGTATTTCTTGACTGATGTTTTGCAAGTCCTCTCCATGCAGTGGCAACTGCATTCATATATGTAACAGCCTTGTTGTGTCCGGAAAATACTGTTTCACTGTAGTCATCTACTGGCTCCTTCTCTTATAGGTTTTCTGCCCATCTTCTGCAGTAATCCCTGAGCTTTTGAATAAAGGAATGTTATATGGATGTCCAATCTATGGCTGAGTACTCAGTAATCTAGTATTCATTGACAGTTGAAGAGTTGTTGATCTTCGTGTCCATTGCCATCTACAACAGATGGAAGCTTCTCTGGTGAGAGTTGAAAGATTCATGGCTCTATGAGTATATCAACAAGTCTACAGAAGTTGGTTTAATACTATATCCATTTAATAGAATAATAGTAGTAGAATATTTCCTAGGACTTACAACCTATTTAGCCACTATTCTTGACCTCATTAACAATACTAAGCATGAGTGTTGTCTTGTGAATCAGGCCCTAAATTCAATGTGTAAAAGAAACAAAATGAAATAAGTTCTCACTCTGTAACCCTGGCTATCTTGGTGTTCACTATGTAAAATAGCTTGGCTCCAAACTCACATGAATCTACTTACTTCTGCCTCTGGAGTGCTAGGATTTAAGGCACATTGCACCATGCCCAGCAAAGAAGAAAATTTTAAAAACACAGTTTAAAGAATGATCCTAGGCTATCCTAGGATGGTATTAATCTGTAAATGCCTGGTAGATAATTTGCAAGATGACACCAAGAAATCTAAGTGGGGCTGCACAGATGGCTCAGCAGTTAAGAGTGCTTACTACTCCTACAGATGACCTAAGTTTAGTTCACCTGTCCTCTGTGTACAACTGCATTAAATGAATGTGCTATACATAAACTCTCTCTGTGTCTTTCTTGTCTCTGTCCCTCTCTGTCTTCTTCTTCTTCTTCTTCTTCTTCTTCTTCTTCTTCTTCTTCTTCTTCTTCTTCTTCTTTTTCTTTCTTCTCTTTCTTCTTCCTCTTCTCTCTCTCTCTCTCTCTCTCTCTCTCTCTCTTTCTCTCTCTCTCCACACACACACACACACACACACACACACACACACATTTTTAAAAGAAAAGTCTAATGAAAGGAAATTTTTGGAGAACCCTCACTGACCCTGAAATAAATTGTTTCTATTTATTTGATTGACTTAGGTAGCAAATTGAATCATTTAAGATTATTTGAGGGGATTACTTAATGAAATGTGGGATGGCCAAGTACCACTTCAAGTCTGCAGGTTTTACTCAGATTCATTATAGTTAATATGATAAATAAAACACGGCTATGTTTTATTGGAATCTAACATTTTCATGAATGTTTCCTATACACCAAGAAGTACTTTGTATCTCATCCTTTTAGTCACTTTATGAAATTTAAATGGTTATTTTCTTAAATGCATTGCTAAGCAAGTGAGACACAGAGACAAGATCAGTACATACTGCTAAGAACTCCTTAGGAATGAGATACTCCTTCCTCTACCTGGTCAACAATGAATAAGTGACTGTTCACAGCTGAGTTTCTCCCTAAGCATTTTCTTTGGTCAGAAAGAAACATAGCCTGAAGTCTTATTGCCTCCTCAGCAGTTACTCCAGAGCTCCTGGAGCAAGATCTCAGGATTTTGATACAGGTGTACCACACAGCACCTCCTCTTTCTGGCCAAACACACTGGTTTTACATTTTGTAGGAATTGCCCTGGAGGAATACCCTCATATACCTCTTGCACTCAAATCTTTCTAAAGCCTGTTTCTACTAAATAATTTAAAATAAATAATACCAGAAGTTGGCCTCAGAATAACTCTTAAATGGGGTTTAGAGCTAGACTATTTATTGTGGTGGTTCTGGTGGTAGCTGGAGCAATGACCAGGCCTAGCATGATATAGTGGTTCAATTATTAAAACTTTCTAGCCAATAAACATAGACCCCAAATTGGAAAAGAACAGTGGTAGCAAATGCAGTATGAGAAAACAGATAACTAGAAATAGCAAAAAGAAGATAGCTCAGTTGACTTTTGACCATTACCCATTATGCATTGTGTAAAGATAATGAAAATATGGCAGTAGCCACCACCAATCAAAAGTGATGTGTGAATTCAAGGGGCAACATTGCTCTTGAGCCTGAAGGTAGGAAAAATTGAGGATCATATTGAAGATTTAGTTTGAAGAGAAGTAGAAATCCAGAGAAGGTTAGACCTAGTATGTAAAGGTAAAAGGCTTACTTAGTTAGGTAAAAGATCCTGAGAGTTGGCCTAGGGACACCTGAGCATTCAAAATACCTTTAAGCACCAGATTCCTCTAAACTCCCTTTGTAATGAACTGGCTCATTATACCCTGTTAGTGGTTAGAACACTCATTTTGCCTAAAGACAATTTAGAGCTCACTGACTTATAGGATCTATGTCTACATCTCTTCCTGACCAAGAATAATTCATATCACTTTATAACTTGGTCAGAGAAGTATTGGGTCATATAAAAAAGAAAAGTGATTAAAACCTGAAGGAACTAAGAATTAGGGTCAACAAGTGACAATAATGGTCAAGGGAAAGAGTATAGGATTGGATCATGAAGGTAATGGATCAATAAGGGCAGACTGTAGGAATAAATAATGGAGAGTTTATTGATGTTTGAACACTCTCCTATGACATAGGATTTAGTACCTTACATGAATCTCAGAATATGTTATTAACATATGCTAGGGGTATGCCTCAGCCTTTGGTTAGTGAGGTATTCTATACCTAGAATAGTAGGTGGCAGAATAAAGAATGAAAAGGTTTGAGAAATAGTAAATGATTAGTTACATATTTAATGATGGAAAATATAACACCTGGGTAGTTTAGCAGGAAGGCCCCAAGCAAACTCATGTAATCACAGTAAGAATCCAGTGGAGGCTCTTCTTTATAGGCAAGGTTGGAAATAGAAGATGCTGTGACCTACCTGGATTCCATTATAGCAATAGGAATAATAGACCCTGAAAAAAAATAGATGTTACTGTAAAGAACCTCTACTCAAATCAAGGTGGGCATGTTTGTCCCTAGTATATTAGTTGGTCTGAACTACCACAATAAAATGTACTCTATTGGTGAAATTATTAAGGCCACTACACATAGTTAAAAGGGAGGTTTATTTCGTGGGGTAACTTACAAGTGAAGGGATAGTTTACAGGGTCTGGGAAAGGTGTGACACAGTCCAGCCGTGTTCTCTGGAGAACTCTGCTCAGTCTACCTCCAGCATCCAGGGTCCAGGAACCAAGAGAGCCTGCCATCTAGATCTTGGGTCTTCAGGGTCCTCCCTTGGCCCCGTCTTGTAGGCGTGACAGTTACCGAAGCCTCAATGGGGGTTGGAACTTCCAGATCAAAGCTGGAATGGCTACCCACTACAGTACTCTATATTCATGGTATCCACAATCATGGATTCAATCAACTACTGATCAAAAATTAATAAGGAGAAATATCTTTATTGAATGTGGACAACGGCTTTTCTTTGTCATTAATCCTTATAGTTTAATAACAATTTTGATAACCTTTAGGTTATATTAGATATAAAAATAATTTAGAGATGATTCAAGTATTAAGATAGTATATATTAGGATAGATGCAAAAATTATGTCAGTTTTGTATAAAACATTTGGAAGTTTTATAAATTCCCTAATGTGTTACTGAGCCCTAAAGTTTTGCAATACTGATAAATAAGTCAGAAAGTCACCGAGTATTAAATATAACTACCCATCTTGAGTTGTTTTCTGTCAGAATCACTAGATCTTAAAATAGAATTGATACATCCAGCTAGGTGTGGTGATGCATGCCTAGAATCATAGAATGCCAGATGCAGAGGCAAGAGGATTCCAAGTTTGAGGCAAGTCTGGGCTAAATATTGACACCATATCTTAAAAACAAATAAGAAACATTATATGTGTAGGAAAATGCATGTGTTCTCTTGAAAAAACAAGAGGCCCACATCCCATATCAGGCATCACTGTTAGGCAGGCTCCTCTGCTTCACTTGATCTGTATGTCTATGTGGTAAAGGAGTTGTTTACAACCAGCTAATAAAGGTAAATTACCTCATGGACAGTTTCTCTCAATAAGTGTATAGAAGCCAAAAATGGAGTGTTGGTACTTGACAATGTATCCAGAAGTTAACCTAAAAAGTAGTACAAAATGAAGTATATCCAATGTGTTAAGCTTTTAATAGAGCATCTAATTAACTCTTTGTGCAGTGAGAAGAACATATTCAGACTCACAATAAAAATATGTATTGGTTAGTCATCCAGGTTTTTGAGGATGAAATATTGGGGCCAATGAATCCAGCTAAGCAAAATGTAATAGGCCTATGAGGACCAACACAAAGTGGAAAGATTATAATATCTTATAGTAATTACCTATACTACCGAGATGATAGCTGCCACAGATAAGATATCAAATAACCAAACACATAGAATGGCTTGGTCAGCTGTTATCCACCAGTATTCATAATGAGCTATTCTAGTGATGGTATAATGATATTAAAAATATAGCTACTGTTGTAGTGATATATTCTATACCATAGAAAAATTTGCCTGAAGATTAGAGAACAGAATAAGCCACTAGATTAAACATAGAGGCCAGGCAGTGGTGGCACACAGATTTAATCCTAGCATTCAGGAGGCAGAGATCTATTTGGACCTCTGTGATTTCAAAGCCACTCTGGACTACATGAGATTGACTCAGTCAAGGAAAGAAAACAGAGCCAGGAAGTGGTGGCACACACCTTTAGTCCTAGTACTGGGAAGCACATATGCCTTTAATCCCAGGAAGTGATAGCTGGCTGAGAAAGGTATATAAGGTATGAGGAGACAGAAACTAAAGGCTTTTTGGCAGAAGCATCCCTTTCAGCAAGAGGTTTTATTCACCTGAAGCCTTTTTGACTGAGGAAACTCGTTCAGATAGAGGCCTATCAGCTGAAGCATTTCCAGGCTGAGGAGTCCTAGAGGTAAGAAGTGGCTTATTCCTTTGTCTCTCTGATCTTTCAGCATTTACATTAAATTGTGGCTCCAGGTTTTTATTAAAAGGCCTTTAGAAATTCATGTTACATCTGGTATCCAACTTGTGGGGCATGAATTCATAAAAAAGCCACTTGTCTGTGGCCTTGCAGTCCCTGGCTCAGGCCCAAGCTACACACAACTGAAATCTTTACCCCACCTAAGCTGGACTCCCTAACCTGCTGGTTAAGTTTCTGTTGCAGCCTTTCTGCAGCTAACTACATAAGTTTTTTGGCTCTAAAAACTGCAGGAGTTAGCCACTTTCACACACTTCCCCTATGCAGATGGTCGGATCTTTTGCTTCTTTCTTCTCCTGTTGAGTTTTGTCTTTTTCTGCGTCCCTTCTTCAGACTGCTGCCACACCTTCACCTGAATGGTCACTGTCAGAAGATGTGGTGAGTCAATTGAGATTTCCTAAAAGGAGGAACTAGTTAAAAGAAAGTTTTTTTCCCACATTAAATAATGGGAAACATTTTTACAATGGAATATGTTTGGTGTCTGTTTGACTATACATAAAATGGTATGAAAATGGAACAATTAAACTAGAGGATAATTAATATTGATAGAATAGTTATAATGTCAATTATAAATATTTATTTGATCATTTTTTGTTTTATCATTAAAGAAATTGGCTAATATGAGTGCCAAGATAAAAGTTTTAGAAAAACTTGTTAAAAATAGATCATAGAGATATTCAGACGCAGACAGGAGAATTTAAAGAAGAACCAATATCAGCATTGCATTATAAGGTTACAGAGAAACAGCCTAAAGCTTTCAAACAGCCAACCTTAATCTACCAGTAACCTTACAGGAACTATCCAGTGATAGATATCCTCAAGACTATGTAAGAGATAACTGGACTCATGTGAAACTGTTAGAGTTGAGGAGATTAAAAGAAGTAATAGTCTCATAAGGCATCCACTCATCTTTCCTGAAACAGATGTTAACTCATGGTCAACTTGTAATAGAATTATACCTCAAGACTAGAGAGATTTGGTTATATCAGTCTTAGAGGCTGCTCCCCAATTACAATGGAGGACCTTGTAGAATGAGGCTAAGACCATTGAACAATGAAGTAGGGCTAGAGGTATAGAAATTTCCTAAGATCAACTTCTTGGAGAAGGCGGTATGCTGATACACAAAGACAATCTTCATATGATGACCACACCCTAGTTTTACACCACATGGCAGCCTTGAATACTTGGGACAGAATTGAAGAAGTAGGAAAGAAAATTGAGTCATTTACAAATTATACAAGGCCTAAAAGAAACCTTCACTGATTTCTTACAAAAATTGACTTCAGTAGTAATAAATAGAATGATGCTAAATTCAGAAGCTAGACAGATAATAACTCAATCTCTGGCTTTTGAAAATGCTAACACATAATGCAAAAGGATAATTATGCTGTTAAAGGCAAGATCAGCACTCTTGGAGGAATGGATCCAAAAACAAATTAATATTGAATCTCATGATCATGATGATTCTTGGATAGGAGATTTCCAGATATTTGAAGAAAAATCAAAACATCAAATGTTTCAGTTGTGGTAAAGAAGGTCATCTAAAAAGGGACTGTAAAAAAAAAACTGTTCCTAGAAACAATGCTTTTACTAGGAATAATCCCAAAAGAATGCTCCTCCCTTCTGGATCATACAGAAGGTGTGGTAAAAGCAGGCATTGGACTAACAAATGTAGATCAACAAGAGACAGTCAAGGTAATCCTTTGCCATTGGGAAACTCCCTGAGGGGCCTCTCACAGGACCTCATGTCAAATTCACTTCAGTCCTTTCCTGTCACCATGGAAGATACTCCATCCCAAAGCAATTAAAGAACTTAATGCCTATTATAAAAAAACATACTGCTCAGGGTGATATAACAGCTATAGCACAGAGAACAGGAAATTCAGGAGAAACCATAAAGCATTTTTTGACAAACTACTATAAATGAACAAAGACCAAAATTAAAAATATGAATAAATGACATTGTCATTGGTCTTATAGACACATATGTGGTTGTAACAATAATTGCACCAGAATCTTAGCATCCAAATTGGCCTTTTCAGGAGGTAAAATGTTCAGCTTTTAGGGATTAGAACATTATCCCAAGTGAAACAGAGCATGAGATGTGTCCAATCTATAGGGCCAGAAAGACATAGAGGAAAATTAAAGCCATATGTGGGCAATATAGCTATGAATTTATGAGGATGTGATTTATTATAATAATGGAACACCCAGACTGATATTCTTCCAATCTCAGAAACAAACCATAAACTAACATGTGTTTTTGAGACAAATATTAAAAGGTATTATAAGGAATAGTCACTGATCATTCAGATTGTACAAGAACAAGGCACAACAGCTGATAATCATTCAAAGACACCAACAGCCCTATCTTTAAAATGGTTAACAGACAAGCCTGTATGGATTCATCAATGGCCTTTAACAAAAGAAAAACTACAGGCTTAGAACAGCTGGTACAAGATCAGTTAAATACTCAGCATATTGAAGAATAAACCAGCCTTTGGAAAGCTCCTAAATGTGTTAATGGAAAGAAATCTGGTAATTGGAGAATGGAAACAGATCTAAGATCTGTTAACAAGGTAATTCAGCCAATGGGCTCTCTACAATCTGGAATTCCTTTGTCTTCTCTGTTACCTAAAGGGTGGCCTCATAGTGATCAATTTAAAAGACTGTTTCAATACCCTTTCAAGAAAAAGAGAGAGAACATTTTGCCTTCATGGTGCCTACTTATAATAATTCTCGGCCTGTTAACAGATATCAATGGAAGGTTCTCCCATAGGTAATGTTAAATAGCCCAACCCTGTGGCAATATTTTGTACAACAGCCATTGAAAGCAATATGTAGCAATTTACTCAATCTATAGTTTACCATTACATGAATGACATTTTACTAGCTTATTCAAATGTAGATACTTTAGAAAGAATGTTTGAAGAAATAAATAAAATTTTGCCTTGTTGGGGATTACAAATTGCTCCTGAAAAGATACAAAGAGGAGATTCTATTAATTAATTAAGATATAAAATATGTCTACAAAAAATCAGACTCCAAAAGGTGCAAATTAGGAAACACTGATTACAGACTCTTAATGACTTTCAAAGATTATTAGGAGATATTTCCTACCTAAGGACCGCTATTGGGGTAAAAAAAAAAAGATGAACTTTGTTATTTGTTCAAAACTCTAGAGGGTGACAAGGACTTAAAAAGTCCAAGAGAATTATCAGCTCAAGCTGCGAGAGAATTGGCTTTGGTGGAAAAAAAATACAGCATGCACATGTGGACCGAGTAGATCCAAAGCTTGATTTCACTTTGGTTATTTTACTCTCTAAGCATTCTCCTACAGGAATTTTAATGCAGATGGAAGATATTATATTGGAATGAATATTTCTACACAATAAACAGTGTAAAAAATTAAAAACCTTTGTGGACAAGAACTCTGAGTTGATTTTAAAAGGAAAATTGAGAAGTCATTAATTAGTAGATATAGAGCCAGCAGAAATTGTAGTACCTTTAACTAATGATGAAATGGCCAAACTATGGGCAGAAAGTAAACCTTGGCAAAGAGCTTGCAGTAATTTTTTGGGAGAGATTAATAACAAATATCCCCAAAGCAATGGAATTAAACTTATAAAGATAACTAACTAGATCCTGCCTCATATTGTATGGGAAACACCAATATCTGGAGCCCCTACATTTTAAACTAATGCAAATGAAAAGTGAAAGGCAGATTAAAAATCAGAAAACTTAAGTAAAGTAGTTCAAAGTCCTTATAATTTTGTCCAAAAATAGCAATTATATGTCATTCTGATGGTATTAATGGATTTTTCGGAAACTCTCAACATAGTTACTGACTCTCACTCAGTATGCAGAAAGAGTTGCCTTACACAACTGAAACTGCTGAGTTTATCCCTGATGAGTCAGAATTAATTTTGTTATTTATTCAGTTACAAGAAATAATCAGGAATACGAATCATCCCTTGTATATAGCACACATCCAATCCCATATGGGTCTGCCAGACCCTCTAGCACAAGGTAATGACAAGATTGATTAATTATTGACAGGAAACATGCTAGAGGCCTCAGAATTTCATTAAAAAAATCATGTCAGCAGTAAGGATTTAAAAAAGGGTTTTTTGATAACCTGGCCAAAAGCCAAGGAAATTATAAGAAAATGTCCTACTTGTTTGTTATACAGTCAAACTCCACTACCAGCAGGATGTAACCCAAAGGTTACTTAAAGAAATGAAATCTGACAGATGGATATGTTTGATTTTGTAGAATTGGAAAATTGAAATATGTATGCCACACCATTGATACCTATTCAAGATTTCAGTGGGCAACTGCTCTGAGTTCTGAAAAGGCTGATTCTGTAATCACATATTTGCTAGAAGTTATGGCCATCATGGGTGCACCTGTAAAAATTGACAATGCTCTAGCATATGTCTCTGGTAAAATGAAACAGTTTTTTGCTTATTACAATATAAAGCATATTACAGGTATACCACACAATCCTATAGGCCAAGCAGTCATAGACAGATAAAATAAAACTCTAAAGGATATCCTAAAAAACAAAATAGGTTAACAACCCCCCCAGAAATAGATTACATAGTGCATTATTAACTTTGAATTTTCTCATTGCTAATGATATAGGAACAACAGCTGAGGAGAGACATTGGATAATAGAAAAAAACTTCAGAATTAAATCAGCCTGTATACTTTAAAGATGTGCTGACCTCAGAATGGAAACCAGGATATGTTACATTGAGGATGAGGTTTTGCTTTTGTTTCCACAGAAGAAGAAAAGCTATGGATACTATCAAAATTGATAAAGGTTCAATTTAAAAAAGAGAGACTTCTTAATTAGAAGAGGAGATAGTTCATTAATCAGTGTGACCATTCAATTTAAATTAACTTATATGACTAACAAAAGCTTTTCATTTGATTAGATATAACTTGCCAAAAGGGAACCTCCTCAAAGTTAGGGTTGGGAAAGGGTTTTGTTTTTATCTTTCAGGAGAATGAAGACTAAGGAATCTAAAGAACATTGGCCAAATGTGACATCTGAAGAAAACGGACAAATCATCCAGAAAAAAATAAATGTCCTATGAAAAAGATTTTCTGCAGTGAACCAAGACCATGCCTAACAGTGACTTTGAAGTCTCCCAAAAGATGATGGGACCCCACAAGAATGATTCCATCAGGATAATGATAAAGCCATTAAGCTGACAAACACCACCCAAATATTGGCTTTGGACTACAAACTGCTCAGGACAATATTGAGATGGCTGGCTGAGATGATACAGCCTCACACATTACTCCAATCAGGACTTGACCATAATCCTAAATTATCTTTGTGTTCCCATAACCACCAGCATCCCCAATCAGCAGGAAGTAGCCTAGAATACTATACTAACATCCCAAAAAAATTGGATTATAGATGTTTGTCTTTGTTTAAGAGTTGGTTAAAAATTGTTATTGGTTATAGTCAATTTCTTTCTAAAAGAGGAAATGGGGACATGATATAGAAATGTATTATATAGAAATCATAGGATAAAATGTTAAATTATTGAATCCACTCCAAAAAAAGAGATTTAGAAGTGACAGGATAAAAGGGTAAATTATCGAATCTACTCTGAAAAGAAAAAAGGAAAATATGAATATGATAAGATAAAAGGGCAGATTATTGAATCTACTTTTACAAAGAAACTACTAGTTTTAAATCTTTTACATTGATTGGATCTTTGTATATTCTATGCAAATTTTGTATATTGATACAAAGTTTAGTTTAATTTTGTTAGAACATGCTGTATATCCACTTCTAATCTTGTTTCAGGTATAGTATTTATACAATTCATTTAACAATATATTGCAAGTTTCTAGTCCTTGAAATTTATTACCAACTACTTAGGATATAAAGAAAAGCAAGTCAATAGTTAGTCACCTATTACAGTGGAACTTGTCAGGTTAGGCATATTTTCAAGGTCAAACAGACACATTTTAGATAGGTTATTTTCAAACATTTCAGAGTCCTACAGAATATGGCATTTAAGATGTTTTAATAACATAACTTTTTTTGTGACTATGTGACATGTCTTCTGGTAGCACCAATCTACTTCAGAGAAGATGATGGGCTTCAAAGAAACTCTTTATGGAGTTTACTTTCTTTGTGGCAAGTTAACTACTAGCCAAGAAAATGCCCTTGCCTCCACTGCCAACAGTATGTTGTCCAAATGGACAAGCAGGACACATAAGGAACAACTGCTGAACCTTGCCAAGACAAAGTAGGACAGCCTTTCAGAAAATCTTGGTTCATAGATAAGTCTGTCATACATGCTAGGCCTGTAGGCTGAAGATGGATGCCCCAACTTTGCAGAGGAAACTTGTGCTGTGGGATGTTCTGTATGCTGTGAATATGTGTTGCTCTGATTGGTTGATAAATAAAATGCTGATTAGCCAGTAGCCATGCAGGATGTATAGGTGGGATAAGCAGAGAGGAGAATTCTCGGAAAGGAAGGCTGAGTGAGAGGACACCAGTCTGCCATCCAGGGAGCAGCATGTAATGGCACACAGGTAAAGCCACAGAACACTTGGCAACATATAGATTAACAGAAATGGGCTGAGTCTAAGTGTAAGAGCTAGTCAGTAGTAAGCCTGAGCTAATGGCTGAGCAGTTTAATTAATATAAGCCTCTGTGTGTTTGCTTGGGTCTGAGCAGCTGTGGACTGGGAAGGACACAAAAAAAACCATTTAGCTACAAACTTGAGTGATGGTACAGGCAGCCAGCTGTTTCCGTCATTTCTCACATTTTTTGGAAGTCACTTCCTTGCACTTCCTGCTTACTTAGGTAATATTATTTCCTTCTTGGGTCTCTTAGAAAGTTGAAGCCAAGATGGTATAGTTTCCTTTGTTAACAAATTCAGAAAAGAAACTCACTAAAGAGGTGTAAAGTGTATAAGTCTGAAAGATATCAAAAGTTAGTATTCGGTTGGTAATACAAGTTAGGGTAGAAAGTGAATTAAGTACAACATTTTGGACTCACCAAAATAGGATAGATAATGCAGTATTTTCTCTGAATTTGTCAAATGTTTATGAACTGGACATTGTTAATGTAATTCTTGAGTGTATATATTGTATATACTTATTATACTTTTTGTATATAGTGTTTCTTATATTCATTATTGTAGCATGAATCTTGAAAGTTCTTATTAATAAAATCAAACCTGAGGCCAGTTATTGGGGTCAATGCTGGTAGATCAGAGAGACAGAACAAGCCACAGCTAACCTCACCTGGCCAACTTTTCAGCTGATATTGTTTTCTCAGACTGGAAGCCTCTGTGTCCTCATATCCAAATGGCTCTCAGCTGAACTGTGCTGCTAGAAGTCTGAAAGCTTAACCAGTGAAATGCTTAACCAGCCAAATACTTCTAGTTTCTGGTCCTCATGCCTTATATACCTTTCTGCCTTCTTCCACCACTCCCTGGGATTAAAGGTTCGCTTTCTGGGATTAAAGGCATGAGTCACCATGCCTGGCTATTTCCAATGTGGCCTTGAACTCACAGAGATCCACAGGGATTTCTGTCTCTGGAATGCTAGGATTAAAGGTGTGAGTGCCACCATTTTCTAGCCTTTGTATTTAGTGGCTGTCTGTTCGCTGACCCCAGATAAGTTTATTAGGGTACAGAATATTTTGGAGAACACAATACCACCACACATTATAAGCTTCTTTTATTATTTTAAACAAAAAAAGGAAAATGTGATGATATATTGCTTACCATAATAAAATTTGCCTGAAGATCAGAGAACAGAACAAGCCACTAGATTAAACATAGAGACCAGATAGTGGTGGCACACAGCTTTAATCCTAGCACTCAGAAGACAGAGATCTGCCTGGATCTCTGTGAGTTCAAACCCTGGACTACATAAGATTGACTCAGTCTAGAAGAGAAAACAGAGGCAGGCAATGGTGGCACACACCTTTTTGCCAGTACTGGGAAGCATACATGTCTTTAATCCCAGGAGTGATGGCTGTGCAGAGAAAGATATATAATGCATGAGGAGACAGGAACTAAATTCTTTTTGCAGAAGCATCCCTTTCAGCTAGAAGCTTTTTCACTAAAGCCTTTTTGGCTGAGGAATCCTAGAGGTAAGAGATGGCTTGTTCCTTTATTTCTCTGACCTTTCAGCATTTACACCAGTAT
Organism: Peromyscus eremicus; assembly: GCF_949786415.1. Lineage (NCBI taxonomy): Eukaryota > Metazoa > Chordata > Mammalia > Rodentia > Cricetidae > Peromyscus > Peromyscus eremicus. Next base: position 12,682,573 of record NC_081416.1, read on the forward strand.
TTGATTATGGATTTTTAATTAAAAGACCTTTAGAAATTCATGTTACACATTGTTGTAAAAATGAAGTCTGTATTTGTGTCCAACAGAATGCCTTTCACTCATCAAGGCTTACTTAGCTACTGTTAATGTCATGTCTTAATGTTCATCAGCAGAAGATAGTACTGAATCCCTAATCTATAGTGCTTTTCTTGGACTCAGAAGGTGTAATTGCAATAGTACTGTTTACCCACATTCTGGGTGACATTTTGGAGAGTGTATGCTTTCCAAACATATAACTCTGGCTTTTCACATTTAGAGCACCCAGGCTTCAGAAGGAAATGAACCCACTGGAGACAGAAAATAGTGTTCAAATAAGTCATGTCATGGTAGATACCAGTTCACTTTTGTCTTCTTGTTCCAAGAAAGTACTTGGAATGCAAAGTGTACATGATTCTGATCATTTGCCTGAAGTGATGTAGCTGTCATGCACAGCATTCAGATTGTATAAAATAGAGAGTAAATGTGTACAGTCACTGGGAATAGCCTAAGGAACTCATAGTGATCACACAGCTCTTATGTCAATGACTCTGATGATGAGTCACTCAACAAGACAGTTCCTGATACCAACCGAAGTACTAGCTGAGAGTGTTGAGAATTGAGAAAGATAGGAGAGAGATGCAATAAGTTTTTGTTTTGTAGTTTCAAGTTTGGCTGAAGCATTATTGGCTATAGTTTATTGCTGTGGATATCGCTCTGTATAAATAAAACGCTGATTGGCCAGTAGACAGGCAGGAAGTATAGGCAGGACAAGGAGAAAGGAGAATTCTGAGAAGTGAAAGGCTGAGAGAGAGAGAGAGAGAGAGAGAGAGAGAGAGAGAGAGAGAGAGAGAGAGACGCTGCTAGCCACCACCATGAGAAGATGTTAAGATACTGGTAAGCCATGAGCCACATGGCAACTTATAGATAAATAGAACTCGGTTAATTTAAGATATAAGAACAGTTAGCAAGAAGCCTGCCATGGCCATACAGTTTATAAACAATATAAGTCTCTGTGTGTTTACTTGGTTGGGTCTGAGTGGCTGTGGGACTGGTGGGTGAGCAAGATTTGTCCTGACTGTGGGCTAGGCAGGAAAACTCTAGCTACAAATGGCACTCAATGGCTCGAGTTTCCACCTTAAACCTGAGAATATTTAATAAGCAATTCTAAATGGAGCCCAAACCAGGTTCCTGCTTCATGTCTCATATGGGCGGCTAGACGCCGCAACATGCAGGCTTGAGCTATTCTATGGCGGGTTTCAACATGTGGGCTTGACCTATTCCTGCCCAGTTACACAGATGGTTCTGTAAGCATGCTGTGTTGTGGATTTAGCCTTTACTAGTAAAAAAAAAAATGGTTTCTGGGCTACACGCTGCTTTGATAGAAGCATAAAACCACTGTTTCTAAGAGTTGATGGTTCCCATAGCTGGTGGTGACCCAGAGCTGGTGGTAAACATACCACTGCCATGTTGGGAAGCTGAGATGGGCAGAGCCACCAGCCAAAGCTGCTATTTTAGCCCTAGTAATGATGCAATTCAAAAATAATAGATTCACAATAAGACAGATTCAGATGGAACAAGACTTTAAATGCTTTAAAATGTGTGTAAAAATGTACATAGGCTTGGAAGAGAGAAAAAAAGAAATATATATAGTTATATAAAAAAATATAGTTTTTTAAAAATAAAGTCTTTGAAGAGACAGTAAAAGTAGTATAAAAAATAAGCCACATAAAGATGGATATTACACAGAGAATCTGGATTGCATTGTCTTTGGGATTTTTAACTGCAGAAAAACATTTGATTGTAAAAGCTGTTGAGTTAAACAAATATGTATATTTTAAAGGTACCTTGACTTCAAAATTTGGATGTAAGGATATGTTGCTTTGGAAAGGAGGCTCTGTTTTTGTTTCCACAGAAGCCAGAGGCTATAGATTTGTTCTAGATTAAGATACATCAGGTTTGACCAGCTAAGACCCCCTGAAAGGTCTCTGATGACACCATGGCCCAGATGATCCAACATCCAGAACAGTTTCAAGGTAACTGGCTCAGACAATACAGCCTCATGGACTACCCCATAAGCCTAAAATTTTCTTTGTGTCCTGTGGTGGTATTTTACTTGTACTGAAATGTGATTTTAATTGTATGTTAATAAATAAAGTTGCCTGGGGGTCAGAGCTATTAGAGCCATAGCAAGTGCATGGTGGTGGTGGCGCATGCCTTTAAGGACCTGGAGGGCGGTACATACAGGTGGTGACGAGGCAGTCATGTGTTTGGGTTTACAACCAATGAGAAGGCAGAACAGCTAGACTATATAAAGACATACACACAGGAAGTAGGCCCTTTTTCGGAGAGCTCTCTTGGCTAAAGAGGATTGCTGAATCGGGAAGGGTGAGGCTCTTAGCTCTGACGTCTTGGCTTTCTTCTCTGAATGGGCTCTGTGTTTCTTATTTAATAAGACGGTTGGTTACATCTACATTTGGCGCCCAACGTGACAAGAATCCATTAAAAACCGCTTAACTTGGCTTGGCCACAGGTCCAGTTTCCCGCCAGGGCGGCCTGCAGCCAGGGTGGCTAGCTCCCTAGCCTGGGCCCAGGTCGGCTTAGGCCTCAGGCTGGACTAACCTTGAGCTACTTGCTTAAAGCCGGTGCTAAAAACAACTCAGGCCTGCCCTGCCGAACAGGGCCCCTGCCTGTAAAGCCAACGCATGTGGTTGGAGCTTAAGGTAGCCAGAGCGAAGGCTTGACTAGGCTCAAACGGGAACACGTGGCTGGATTCAAGCTCTTAGGCAGAACTTGCAGCTACGGTTCTTGCGTGTTCTCTCTCTCTCTCTCTCTCTCTGGAGTCACACCTCGGACACTAGGTGGCTGTTTTGAAATTCCCACGGATTGGTACTGTTCTACCAGGACTTGGTAAGTCACTTAACATATCAGATATTTTAAAGGAAACTATTTAAAAGAGAAATTTTTTTCCACATTAAAAAAAATGGGTTTTCTGTGTTCATTAGAAGAAAATTAGGCTTTGTTTGCAATTTTAGGCAGTCTGACAATGGAACAGCTATATGAGAAGATTAATGTTGATCGAATTATGTATTTTATTACTATGCTTATCCTCATTTTACTATTTAAAAAGATAGTCAATTTAAGTGCCAGGGTGACAGCTTTAGAAAAACTTGTTAAACCTGTAAAAACTCAGACAGAAGAAACTAACAGTGAAGTTGCTTCAAGATTGGATCATAGGGTTACAGAAAGAAAGCCTGTTTTTACATAGTCACCCTTAGTTTGTCCAGTAACCGTACAGCAGTTGCCTGATCAAATGACTACACAAAATATTTGGGCTCCAATTGAAATGTTAGATTTACGAAGGTTTAAGGAGGCAATAGTATCTTATGGCATGCATTCCTCATATGTAAAGCAAATGTTAAACTCTTGGTCAACATATAATAGGATTGTACCACAGGACTGGTCGGAGCTGGCACAAGCAGTGCTTGAACCCAGTCAAAGGCTTCAGTGGCTAACTTGGTTCAAGGATGAAGCTAAAAACATAGAAAAACAGTGGAGGGATAAAGGAATACAAGTCTGCCAGGATCAGCTTATTGGAGAAGGTCAATATGCTTCAGCACAAACACAATGTTTATATGATGTCCAAACCCTAATTTTATGTTGAACAGCAGCCTTGAATGCATGGGACAGAGTTGAGGAACCAGGAAAAAAAACTGAGTCATTTACAAAGGTTGTACAAGGCCCAAAAGAATCTTTCACAGATTTTTTACAAAGACTGGCTTCAGCAGTAAAATAATAATTGAATCTTTGGCCTTTGAGAATGCAAATGCAGCATGCAAAACAATAATCAGGCCATTAAAGGCAAGATCTGCACCTTTGGAAGATTGGATTAGAGACACGGTTAATGTTGAAGCTCATGAGCATGATGATACGTGGGTAGGAGAAGCAATTTTAAAAGGTTTGAGGAATGTTAGATGTTTTGGATGTAGAAAGCAAGGACATTTGAAAAGGGACTGTAAACAGGTCATTCCTAGAAACAATGTTTCTTCAAGGAACAATGGCAACAGAATGCCCCTTCCTTCTGGAGTATGCAGAAGGTGTGGTAAGGGAAAACACTGGACCAACAAGTGTAGATCAACAAGGGACAGACAGTGTAATCCTTTGCCTCAGTCTTCGGGAAACTCCCAGAGGGGCCTCATGCAGGCCCCAATAGCAAATCCAGTTCAAACCTTTCCTGCAGTCGTAGAGGAAACACCTACTCAGAACAATTAAATAACCAAATGCCTATTGGAATAACTCATGCTGGTCAGGATGATGAAACAGAGAGAATAGAAAATTCAGGAGAAAACATAAAGAAATTTTTTTGGCAAACTTCTATTAATGAACAAAGACCAAAATTATCGATAAAAATAAATGGTGTTTTGTTGTCTGGTCTGGTAGACACAGGTGCGGACGTTACCATAATTGCACCAGAATTTTGGCATCCAACTTGGCCTCTTCAGGAGGTAAATGTTCAACTGTTAGGAATTGGGACATTATCTCAGGTGAAACAGATGCTCGAGCAAGATGGCTCGAATGTATAGGTCCAGAAGGACAGAGAGGAAAATTAAAACCATATGTGGCTAACATAGCTATGAACCTGCAGGGTTGAGACTTGTTGCAACAATGGAATACTCAGATTAACATCCCTCCAATCTCAGAAACAAATCATAAACTAGCACATGTTTCTGAGAGAAATATTAGAAGGCATTATTCTGAGTGTTCACCAGCCATCCATATTATACAAGAACAGGGCACAACAACTGATGATCTTCCAAAGACATCAACAGCTCTACCTTTAAAATGGTTAACAGACAAGCCTGTATGGGTCCAGCAATGGCCTTTAACAACGTAGAAACTCCAGGCTTTAGAAGAGCTGGTAGAAGAACAGTTAAATGCTCATCATATTGAAGAATCAACCAGCCCTTGGAATTCTCCTGTATTTGTTATTAAAAAGAATTCTGGTAAATGGAGAATGGTAACAGACCTTAGAGCAATTAACAAAGTAATTCAGCCAATGGGCTCTCTACAATCTGGAATTCCTTTGCCTACTCTGTTACCAAAAGGATGGCCTCTCATAGTTATTGGTTTAAAAGACTGTTTCTTTTCAATACCCTTACAAGAAAAAGACAGAGAAAGATTTGCTTTCACAGTGCCTACTTATAATAATTCTCAACCGGTTAAAAGATTTCAGTGGAGGGTCCTCCCACAGGGAATGTTGAATAGCCCAACTCTGTGCCAATATTTTGTACAACAGCCATTGGAAGTGATGCATAAAAAATTTCCTAAATCTATAATTTATCATTATATGGAAGATATTTTACTAGCTGACTCAAATGCAGATACTTTAGAAAGAATGTTTGAAGAAGTAAAGAAAATTTTGCCTTGCTGGGGATTACAAATTGCTCCTGAAAAGATAGGAAGAGGAGATTCTATTAATTATTTAGGATATAAAATAGAGCTACAAAAAATTAGACCCCAAAAGGTGCAAATTAGGAGAGATAGACTACAGAGTCTTAATGACTTTCAAAGATTATTTGGAGATATTTCTCATCTACAAACTATTGTTGGGGTAAAAAATGATGAACTGCATAATTTGTTCAAAACCTTAGAAGGTGACAAGAACTTAAATAGTCCAAGAGAATTATCACCTGAAGCTGAGAAAGAATTGGCCTTGGTAGAAAAGAAAGTACATGAAGGGCACGTGGATCGTATCGATCCAAAGCTGGATTGCATTTTGGTTATTTTACCTTCTAGGCATTCTCCTACAGGAATATTAATGCAGAGGGAAGATATTATATTGGAATGGATATTTTTACCAAATAAACCAAATAAAAAATTAAAAACTTATGTGGAAAAAATCTCTGACTTGATTTGAAAAGGAAAATTGAGACTTCGTCAATTAGCAGGAATAGACCCAGCAGAAATTGTCATACCTTTAACTAAGGAGGACATTGAAAAATTATGGACAGAAAGTGAACCTTGGCAAAGAGCTTGCAGTAATTTTTTGGGAGAAATTAACAGCAAATATCCCAAAAGCAATAGAATTGATGTTATAAAGAGAGCTGATTGGATCTTGCCTCGAATTGTACGGGAAAAGCCCATATCTGGAGTTCGTACATTTTATACAGATGCCAACAAACAAGGAAAGGCAGGTTACAAATCAGAAAATTTAAGTAAAGTGGTTCAAAGTCCTTATAATTCAGTTCAAAAATCAGAATTGTATGCTATTCTGTTGGTATTAATGGATTTTTCAGAATCTGTCAACATAGTTACTGACTCTCAGTATGCTGAAAGAGTAATATTACATATTGAGACTGCAGAATTTATCCCTGATGCTTCAGAATTAACTTCACTATTTATTCAATTACAAGATACAATCAGGAAAAGGAGTCATCATTTATATATAACTCACATTCAATCCCATACTGGTCTGCCAGGCCCTTTAGCACAAGGCAATGATGAGATTGATAAATTATTGATAGGAAATGTGCTGGAGGCCTCAGAATTTCATAAAAAACATCATGTCAATAGTAAAGGTTTAAAAAGGATTTTTCCATAACCTGGCAACAAGCCAAAGAAATAGTAAAGAAATGTCCTACTTGTTCCTTCTACAATCAAATACCATAACCACCAGGATGTAACCCAAAGGGTACTCAAAGGAATGAAATCTGGCAGATGGACGTGTTTCACTTTGCAGAATTTGGAAAACTTAAATATGTACACCACACTATCAATACTTATTCAGGATTTCAGTGGGCAACTGCTTTGAGTTCTGAAAAAGCTGATTCTGTAATCACTCATTTGCTAGAAGTTATAGCCATCATGGGTATACCTGCACAAATCAAAACTGATAATGCTCCATCATATGTCTCTGTTAAAATGAAACAGTTTTTTGCTTATTACAATATAAAGCATATTACAGGCATACCACATAATTCTACAGGTCACACAGTTATAGAAAGATCAAACAGAACTCTAAAGGATATGCTAAATAAACAGAAAGGGGTAACAAAAACCCCCAGAAACAGACTGCATAATGCTCTATTAACTTTGAATTTTCTTAATGCCAATGAGAAAGGAACAACAGCTGCAGAGAGACATTGGATAATAGAAAAAACTACAGAATTAAATCAGTCTATATACTTTAAGGATGTGCTGAACGCAGAACGAAAACCAGGGTATGTGTTACGTTGGGGACGAGGTTTTGCTTTTGTTTCTACAGGAGAAGATAAGCTGTGGGTACCATCAAAATTGATAAAGGTTCGATTTGAACAAGAGAAACCTCTTAATTAGAGGAGGTGATAGTTCATCAACCAATATGAACATCCAATTTAAACTAACTTATACCAGTAACACATGTCTTTTCATTTAATCAGATAATAACTTGCCAAAAAGGAACATCCCCAAAATTAGTCTTGGGGAAAGGTTTTTGTTTTTGTCTTTTAGGAGAATGAAGGTTAAGGAATCTGAAGAACACTGGACAAATGAGACAACTGAAGAAAAGAGACAAATCATCTATCCCAGGAAACAGAGTGAAACGGCGTATGGGTATATATTATCTAAAAAAATTTATGTCTTCCTAAATGTTTGTTTCTGCTTTTCTCTAAAGATTTAACACTATTGGTCTTCTAATAGTCCCAGTTCAATTAAAATTCAAAGCTGACTTTGGAGTTGGAGAACTGCACTCTCCTTCTTTAAACTCAAGCATGTTGTTAAAAGGAAAATGCAAACTCCCTGTATCATGCCAGAATAAAAGAGTCATCTTCTGCTATGGGACAGGAGAAAAGCCAAATTAATTAAGAGACTATTCTATTACTAATCTCAACTCTTTGATTCTATTCTGATTCTTTAAACTTTTCTTAAATTATAAATTTTATATCAAAATTTACAAGATTAATATATATAGATATATAGATATATATACATTTTAAACTTTGTTAAGATATGAATGGTCATATAGAGTACTAATTAATTCTAGAAAAAAGGCTTCAATTAGCTGCATATATATGTCTTTGTGTTCGAGTCTCTTATCAGTTTTCTGCAGGAAATCATGGCCAGGCCTAACATCAACTGAAGTCTCCAGGAAGAAGTTGGGGCCCCACAACAACAATTCCATGTGGACAATAATAACATCACTAAGCTGACAAACATCATCTACAGATCAGCTTTGAACTACAAGGTGCTCAGAGCAATTTTGAGATGACTAGCTGAGATGATCCAGTCTCAAAGACTACTTGAATAAGGACTTGAGATAAACCCTGAACTTTGGCATTATACACAGACTGGATAATGAAGGATATAGTTACCTTTCCTAGAATTTGACAATTAACCTAAAATTTTTCTTTCAGGATAAAGATAACTTTGCCCATACCCAGCAGGAAGCAATTTTAAGAATACGATGCCCACATTCCCAAAGAGGTGGTGTGGGGTGGGTGGTTTTTTGGTCTTTTTAATGGGTTTTGGGTCTGGGATAATTTTCATTGTTTAGGGGGGTTGGTTACAACTTGTTGTCAAGGGTTAGGAAAAAGGTTAGATTAGATTTAAGGTTCTTGTTTTTAAAAAAAGAGAAAGAAAGAAGAAGAAAAAGACAATTACTAGTTTTAAATACTTTACATTGGGTTGGATTGTTTTATATTGCATACAAATTATATATATTGAAATTGATATTGTTAGAAAATGCTATATGTATATTTGTAATTGTACTTATACCGTTCATTTAACAATGCAATTTTCTGATCCCTGAATGTTATTATTACCAACTATTAGGATATAAAGAAATGAAAGTTAGTAGTTAGACATTTTAATAGAACTTGTAGTTATATGTAGATAAGTTTTAAAAATTGAGCAGATATATTTTAGACAGGTCATCTTCAAACCCTTCAGAGATCTACAGAATATGGCATTTAAAATGTTTTAATAACTTAAAAAATTTTTCTTTTTTGAGACATGTCGGCTCCTGGCAGTACCAATCTACTTCAGAGAAAATATGGGCATTGAAGAAACTACGTATGGAGTTAGCTTTCATTGTGGCAAAAGTTAGCCACAATAAAGTTAGGACAATAAAGTGTCCTCAAATCAACTGCTGACAAAATGGACAGACAGGACATGAAACAAAGGACTACTGATTCTTTCCTAAACAAGTGTGGTTATGGCTTTATCAAAAGGCATCTTCTGAGGTCAGGACAATATGGCACCATCCCTGAAGTGGCCTTCGCAATTCGGAAAAGGTACAGTGTCCTTTTCTTCGAAGGCAGCTGAACAGGCAGTGGGCCAATGGCTTCTGATGTGCAATGGAATAGCAGCTGAAACAGTTATTCTTGAAGAGTAACTAAGCTCACACCTCTCAATAGTAGACTGGCATTTGATAGAGGGATGTGGAGAAGAATGGGATGCTGAGATGAAGCCATATATACACAGCCAAGAAGGATGGACAGCTGAATTAAAAAACCATCAACAATTTCCAGAATTTAAAATCCTGAATCATGACATGACACTAGTGGAATTCAGGTGTTTCTGGTACATGGACTGCTCTCACCCAATGTGAGGTTGAACTGTTGACCTTGTGTACATCCTACTTCACAAATGAGTCTGTCAGATAAGCTAAGCCTATAGGCTGAAGATGATGCCCCAGCATTGAGGAGAAAACTCAGGTGACTGCCCAGGCAGCTGGCTGTTTCTGTCAACTCACAAATTTTTTGGAAGTTGCTTGTATGCACTTTCTGTTTTTATTTTTGTTAGCTAATATTATTTCCTTCTTGGGTCTCTGAGGGAGTTGAAGATTAGTTAGTTATAGTTGAAGGTTAGTTAGTTATAGTTGAAGATTAATTAGGATAGAAAGTGAATTAGATACATGTTGGACTTAACAAAATAGGATAGATAATGAAATTATTTTCTCTGAATCTGTCAAATACAAATGGACTAGACATTGTTTAGACATTTATTACTTGTATATATTGTATATAGGCATTGTACTTTTGTATATAGTTTTTTCTTTTGTTAGTTATAACCTTTTTCTTTTTTTCCTTTTTATTAAAATAGAAAGGGGGAAATGTGGTGGTATTTTACTTGTACTGAAATGTGATTTTAATTGTATGTTAATAAATAAAGTTGCCTGGGGGTCAGAGCTATTAGAGCCATAGCAAGTGCATGGTGGCGGTGGCGCACGCCTTTAAGGACCTGGAGGGCAGTACATACAGGTGGTGACGAGGCAGTCATGTGTTTGGGTTTACAACCAATGAGAAGGCAGAACAGCTAGACTATATAAAGACATACACACAGGAAGTAGGCCACTTTTCGGAGAGCTCTCTTGGCTGAAGAGGATCGCTGAATCAGGAAGGGTGAGGTTCTTAGCTCTGACCTCTTGGCTTTCTTCTCTGAATCGGCTCTGTGTTTCTTACTTAATAAGACGGTTGGTTACATCTACAGTGTCCCCATAAGATACAGTGTCCCCCTCCAGCAGGAAGTAGTAAGAGAAGCTATGCCCAAATTCCCAAATATACCAAGCTGACTTTGGAGATGGAATTTCCTCAATCCTTCTCTAAACCTAAGCATATTACTAAAAGAAAAGGTTAAGAGATTCTTGTGTCCCATATCAGAAAAGCCCTCTGGTGTGGGACAGAGAAAAACCAATATTTTTATTTAAAACAGGTTGATTATAAATGCAATCTCTTTCTAAAGAAGAAAAGGGGATATGATATAGATGTGATAGGATGAAAGGGTAGATTATTGAATCTACTTTTAAAGAGCAACTTGTTTAAAATGTTTTTCATTGCTATGGATTTTAGTCTATTGATACAAGTTTAAAATTAATTTTGTTATACTGTATATATATATATATATATATATATATATATATATATATATATATTTCTATTTTCATTTGAGGTGTTATGTTTATGTAACTCATTTAAATTGGAATGGATAATTAAGAAATACAGATTAATACTTAGTCTTCTATGATAGTCAAACTTGTAGCATGTTAGTTAAGTTTTCTAGATATACATAGATGTATTTCAGATAGACAGGTAATCTTTAAACACTTCAAAGACCTACAGAATATGGCATTTAAAATATTTTTAAAAATTTAGACTTTCTGGATAGTGAGACATGTCTGCTCCTGGCAGCACTGATTTACTTCCGAGAGGAGGATGGGCATTTAAGACACTCCATATAGAGTTTATATTCACGTTGGCAAAAATAGCCATTTGGGCAAGAAACTGTTCTTGCCTGGACTGCTTGATCAACTGGATGTGCAGGACCCATAGGAAGGTGACCACTGAACTTTGCTTGGTGAAATGGTCCTTCAGGTTCCTGCTTCATAGAGGAAACTGCCAGACATTCTACAGGACACAGAGAGAAGTGACTGAGAGACTCTAGGCCTGTGGGCTGAAGACAGATGCCCCAACTTTACAAAGGAATATTAGGTGACTGTCCAGACTGCCAGCTGACTCTTTCTACTGTCGCAAGACTCCCAAAAGTTGCTTGTGTCCTTCTTCCATTTCTCAGATAATAGTATATCCTTCTGAGGTCTTTGATGTAGTTGAAGATTAGATTGTTATTATTTTCTAAGTTATGAAAAAGATAAGTTAGATATGAAACCTTAGATTCATAAATATAGGATAGATAGGATATCTACTTTAATTTTGCCAAATACAAATACACTAGATATTATAAATAGACTAGGTATTGTAACTGTAATTCTTGCTAGATAACTGTTTTGTTATATGTAATTTTACTATGTGAAAGTTAAACCTTCCTTTTTAAAAAAAAAAGAAAAGGGGAAATGCTGTGGATATCACTCTGTATAAATAAAATGCTGATTGGCCAGTAGCCAGGCAAGAAGTATAGGCAGGACAAGGAGAGAGAATTCTGGGAAGTGGAAGGCTGAGAGAGAGAGATGCTGCCAGCCACTGCCATGAGAAGATGATACTATACTGGTAAGCCACGAGCCACGTGGCAACTTATAGATGAATAGAACTGGGTTAATTTAAGATATAAGAACAGTTAGCAAGAAGCCTGCCACAGCCATACAGTTTATAAACAATATAAGTCTCTGTGTTTACTTGGTTGGGTCTGAGTGGCTGTGGGACTGGGGGGTGAGCAAGATTTGTCCTGACTGTGGGCTAGGCAGGAAAACTCTAGCTACAGTTTATTCTACTGTTTTCTACTTCCAGTTTATCTAGTAAATGCTTACACTAGGGAATCCTAAATTGTTATCACCAAAACCTATTCAATGAAACTGAATTTTGCTTGCACAGCTGGTGGACCATAAAGGATATTGTTTATACAACACTCCCCTATCCACTTGGGACTTGTGGTGGTTGAAAGAAAATGGTCCCAAAGGGAGTGACACTACTAGGAGGTGTGGCCTTGTTGGAGGAAGTGTGCCACTGTGGGTGTAGGCTTTGAGGTCTCTTCTCAAGCTTCACTCAGTGTGACAGTCAGTCAACTTCCTGTTGTCTCTGAGTCAAATGTAGGACTCTCAGCTCTAGTACCACTTCTGTCTATATGCTACCATGCCCCCATCCTGATGATAAAGGACTGAACCTATGAAACTGTAAGTGAGCTACCTCAATTAAAGGTTTGTATTTCTTTTATCTTATATATATAGATTGCCATGGTCATGGTGTCTCCTCACAGAAGTTTCTACCATGGACTTGGGTATTCCTATGATAGGCTAGGCCATGTGTTTGTTTGGAGGAATTTGGACTTTGGTATTTTGGGTTATGAAAGTAATGGAATGTTTTAAGCACTGCTTAATAGGCCATACTAGTAGGAGCATGGAAAACAGAGGTACTAATAATTATTTGAACTGTCAAGGGCTCACTCAAAATGTTCCAGAGAGTTTTGGTACATTGCCTAGAGATCATTCTTATGACATTTTGGTGAAGAAAGTAGCTTCCTTTGCCCTTATCTGCCTGAGGCTAAAGTGAAATTTTAGATTAATTTCATTGGCAGAAAAAAATCTCAAAACACCCTAGTATAAACTGTTGTGTGGATATTAGTGGTAGCTCTAATGAAAATTTATAATGAAAAGTAGCTTTCTTCACCTCTTGAGTCTCCCTTTCATCTCTCATACAGTGACAGCCTGTAGAACTTTGCCTAGGTTTTCAGATCATTTCCACCTGCCTTTTATCTGAGACAGGCTTTCTCTGTGTAGTTTTGGTGCCTGTCCTGGATCTCTTTCTGTAGACCAGGCTGGCCTTGAACTCACAGTTATCTGCCTGACTCTGCCTCACAGGTGTTGGGATTAAAGCCATACACCAACACTGCCTGGCTATTTCCACTTGCCTTAACCATACCCCACAATTTGAAAAGCTCAGGTCAACACCTTGTTAAAGGAGCAGGTAATTCCCTGTATTTGCTCCAAATTATATGAAAATAAACATTTCCAGTTAAGGTTCAATTATAACTCCTCCAAATCCAGAGATTGCTGACTAAGTTTAACGTTGAAGAAATGAGTAGTTCAGTTATTAAATGAAAGAAAAAAAGGGTAAAAAAAAATTGGCAGGCTATTTCACCAAATAAAGGATTCTGGTTAGTATGTATTTAAAAGCAGGATTTAAGAAGATTACATGACAGCTACAATCACGTCTCCCTTCTTAACTTCTTCTACCATTGATTCACAATAGAAAGCTTCCCTTTATCCCCTTCCCTCTTGTTTTTGGTTGCTCTAAATATTAGTCTTAAAAGTTCCTAAAATTAACTAGAGATCAAGTGTTAATAAACCTATACATCAGGAATCCATTCAGCTTACACCAATTATAACTTACTAGAGTTAATGGATGATTCTTCCTATGAGGAATGCTTGTAATGAAAAATTTTAGCTCAATCAGCTTCTCTGCCAGATGTAAATGAGCAAGTATCTCATCATACAGAGCCTTAATCCAAAAACTACTCAGAGTAATCTCCATGTAACCCTGGCATCAAGTGGATCTCTAAGTAACAGGAAAGGGTAGGCCCACAACTCCATGTTGAATTTGTTTGGGCTCAGAGTCCATGATGTCTTTCCCACTATTCTCATTAGATTCTAAAGTCACCTAAAGCAGGGCCTACAGATGTCTTTTTTCACTGTTACCCCCCAACACCTAACTCAGCTGTAAATGGACAGTTCTCTTCCACCCACCAGTTTGTGAATAACCACTCAAAGGCTTATATTAATTGTAAATATTTGGCCAGTAGCATAGGCTTACTACTAACTGGCTCTTACATTTGAATTAACCCATTTCTGTTAATCTATGCATTGCCTCATGGCCCATGTGCTTTGGGATGGTCTGTATGTCAAATTGCTCTGATTGGTCAATAAATAAAACACAGATTGGCCAGTGGCCAGGCAGGAAGTATAGGCGGGACTAACAGAGAGGAGAATTGAGATAACAGGAAGGCAGAGGGAGACACTGCCAGCTTCTGCCATGACAAGCAGCATGTAAAGATGCCGGTAAGCCACAAGCCATGTGGCAAGTTATAGATTAATAGAAATGGGTTAATTTAAGATATAAGAACAGTTAGCAAGAAGCCTGCCACGGCCATACAGTTTGTAAGCAATATAAGTCTCTGTGTTTACTTGGTTGGATCTGAGCGGCTGTGGGACTGGTGGGTGACAGAGATTTGTCCTGACTGTGGGCCAGAACTAAAAACCCATGGACTACTGGTTCTCTGACATCTTGTTCCTTGGGGGACTAGATGGCATTTCCCTACTCTGCTGCTCTCTTCCCTTTATTAGTTTGGTTGTCCCACCCACATTTCCTGCCTGGCTACCAGTCAATCAGCTTTATTACTAACAGCGAGAGCAACACACATTCATCATGCAGAAGGACATCCCACAGCACTCAGCACCTGATACAGGGGGAGGTTGTACTCAAGTAGTAAATGCCTAAATATATGAGGGGAGGGCACAGGGATTTTCCATTGTAAAGGATCCACTATGGTCATCCTCAGTTGTGTACTTACATTAGGTAAACACATGTCAGAGAAATTCTGCTTTGAACATAGACTAAATTTTAGGAGCTATCAAATGCTATCCTTTATATTTTAGGTTAGGAAGCTAAAAGACAGAGAGAATCTGAAGACCTGACTCATTTCTTCAGTATTCTTCAGAAACATCTTCCTGTAGCTACTGAAGATGGTGAAATGCTGGGGACATTTCAACAAAAATCCTCTAAAGCTGAGATGACATTCAAAATATGTAACCAACAGTATGGCAATTCCACAAGTCAATCAACAGTACAGGGCATTGTGATGCTGTTTGGGGACATAAACCAACCTCACACTATACAATGTGTATCTGCCATCTGTTCACATCATATCCTCCCACTTCTCTTCTGGTTTGGTTGAGTAGCTCTTCCTCTGTTATCCAGGATGCACTATTTCCCTCTCATTCCTCTCCCATTCCTGCATGTGTCAACAATAAAGCTCCTCAGTACATTCAGGGGGAGAAGAAAAGCAATTTCATGTGGCTAATGAAGTACTTGGCCCAGAGTCAAATCTCCAGAGACCAACAGCCAGACTGAGATGAAGTTTACCTTTCTCCAAGCTAATGGCAGGTTTCCTGAAAACCAAGCAAGCATCCAAATGTCCAATATCCATTAGTACTCTGTTGCTGAATTCCTCAATTCCTGTATAGCTAAAGAAATGAAAACTCACGATATAAATCATTAAAACACAAAGGGTCCATTGGAATATCTTCCCTTCTAAGTACTTAATTCAGCCTTTTCTAGTAGACCAATGAGTAGCTGCATTCATCTTGGACCACTCTTATTTTCAATGTTATATGGCACCAAACTAATTTTGTACTTGAAACATGAAATAAACAATGTAACAATAAGTTTACATGAGACGCGATTAGAGTAAGGCAAATTAAGCAGGTTATAAAAGCAATCAAATCAAATCAATCAGCTCTGCGTAATCCATTCTGCTTCACTCCTTAGAGAGTCTTCAGAGGTGAGGACAAGGAACAGAAACCATTTTCCTGGTCCCACTTGAAGATGAGCTGAAATAAGTCTTACTGTGTCTTTGAATAAGCCTCCTCACAGGGGCAGTGCAGACATGGCTACATACTTGAAAGTCAACCACAGGACAGCAAAAAATGTCAAGTCTGAATGTTACAGTGAGACATGTCACTGATAAGGCAAAGCCAGACATAACAGAATATGTTTAATTCCTCAAGGTGTGGAATGAATACCTTTTTTATATCCCATCTTAAACAGAGTTGATTTCAGGCAGGATGCTAGAATGCCTGCATTAATTAAGTGAAAGCAAAGTAAGTTTGTAACTACACTAAATGAGAAAGGGTAGTCTGTAGTCTTGCAGTCTGTAGAGAAAAAGGTTTTAAGTGCTGGGCAGTCCTTTTGTTTGTTTGTTTGTTTTTTGGTTTTTTTTGTTTTTTCAAGACAGGGTTTCTCTGTGTAGTTTTTGGTGCCTGTCCTGGGTCTCACTCTGTAGACCAGGTTGGCCTCAAAATCAGAGATCTGCATGGCTTTGCCTCCTGAGTGGTGGCATTAAAGGTGTGTGCCACTGGCACCCTGCTTGGGCAGCCCTCTTAATAGAGAATGGCAGGGTGTCTCCATCTACATTCTGGTATTGACAAAATACCAAAGACTGGCTTGTTTATAAAGAAAATTAACTTGTTTCCTGCAGTTCTGAAGGCTACAAAGTCCAATGTCAAATTGCCAGGCTCCAGACCATTTTCAGATGTCCTATATGGCAAAGGGCATCACTAGTGATGACTAATGAGATCATCTTGTTCTAATCTTTCTTTTTCTTATAAGGACACTAATCCTATCATAGAGGCTCCATACCGAATTTAATCCTAAGTACTTCCCAGAGGCCCCACCTCCAAAGTGCTGTCAATATGACTTTTAGGAAAAAGTTTCTAGTTCATGAATTTGGGGGGATGTATTTGAAAAATTGTATTAGAAATCAGGATCATATATTCTGGTTTCAGTTTACTCAGTGGCCACATGCACCTGAACTTCCCTATTTTATATACCTGTGAAAGGCTCGCATAATTAAAATGGCCACACAGGACTACTGCAAGTTTCAAATGTGACTGTGTCAACCTGTTTTGAGAAGCATAAGCTGTTTAGCTAATGCAAGAGAAAGCATTGAAAGCTGTCCTGAAAGATTAGAACTCTCATTTTGTGGTCCTCCAGAGGCAGCCATATCCAGGAGGTGATTAACAGACATGCACGATATTGGCTTGTTAATGAATTACCACTAATGAGAAGTCAGATAATTAAATGGCTTGTTAGCATCATTCTAGGGCTGACTTCAGACTGGCATCTAGCACGTACATCAAACCTCTTTGAATTTCTAGTCTTTGTTATTTTTCTTAATCTTCCTTTGCACTCATGCAAACATGACTCATTTCTAATTGCACAGTTACAGTCTTGTAAGCCTTTGCTAAATGTCCATCTGTGAGAACAAATGAAGGAATGTGTGAATTTCTGAATAAATTATTGATAAACTGAACTGATGAGTTTGCTTCGAGAGCAGTGAGCAGTTCCTGGTGAATTGCACTTTACAATAGGTTCTGTATAGAGGAGACACTGGTCCATAAAATTGGAAGAAAGAGGAGATGCCATGCTTTCTTCATCACGCAGTTGGGAGGAAAACCATTGATCCTAGATGACACTCATCTGTGAAGCATCTGAAGAAGCTGACCTGTCCTTGCAGAAAGGAAGGTTACTTTTTAAAAAGAACTCCTTCCTCCCTCTGCTGGTCAACTGGAGGATAACATACATAAAGGAGGTCACCATTCTCAATGGAATGAAAACAACTCTGAAGGACATTTGGGATTCAAAATATATTTGGTTGAGATCAAGTGACACATTTCTTATTATTGAAACAAAGTAATACCCAATGATAAGAATAACCATAATAAAAATGAAGATAATGGCAAATATGTGTTAGGAACCATAATCCAAGTAAGTCTCTAAGTTCTTTGCGTGCATTTCCTGCTGAGCAGTTTCTCCTATGGCTGACAGAGGGAACATGATAATATGAAGTTCAGTGGAAATGAGGAGGAGGAAGGAGTCATCATCCAGCCATGTAACAAAAATAATTGGAGTGTCTCATTAGATGGAAATTTTAGTTTGTCACTTAAAAAAAGTTAATTTCAACTTTAAACTGAAGATTCAGAAACAAATACACCTTAGAAATCAAGTAGAATCACCTTGGGTCAAAAGCCATAGTGTAGTATAAATAATGATGTTATCGAATTGAAGCCGGTATTTTACACAGGCATGAAGACCTTGTTTTGTTATATAAGACATATATCTGAGATTGGCCTAGAACTCAGTATGTATCTGAAAATGATCTTAGATTTCTGATTCTCTTACTTCAAACTCTCAAATGGAGTGCAGGCCTCACAGATATTTGGTTTTGTGAAGGGAGATCTTGAAGAGCAGACTTCCAATTCTAAGTAAGAGCCCAAGTGGGTGTTAAAATTGGTACTTTAATCAGAATCCCTCCAAGCTCTCAAAGCTCATGTTGGAAAAGTTCCTAGATGGACCTCAGGGAGGAGAAACACTCTGCTGTTTGTGTTTTGTTTTCCATCAGCTTTTTCTGTGTGCTTCAACATGTAAAATACTTTGGCAGGAACTAGTAGAATCATGGTAGTATAATTTTGATTTAGAAATGATTTTATAAATATTTTGAGGAAAGAGTATGCAGTTCAGGAAACAATATGGAGTAGAAACAGATAACAGATTTGAGAATTAAGCAGCTGTGACATTGAATCATCTCCAGTCCCTGGCACATAGTAACTATATTAGTCATAACCTCAATAGAAACATTAGGAAGGCAGATAGATAGATGATAGGTAGGTAGGTAGATAGATAGATAGATAGATAGATAGATAGATAGATAGAGATAATGATCAAATGTAAAGAAGGGAAAGACAAGGAGAAGTTAGAAGCCCCAGCAAAAGCTGGAAATCTGTATGAGAAACCAAAGCTTTGTCAGTTCTTACTGACTGTTGCCTTGGTGATACTGGTATTCATTAGAACCCTTTATCCTAGAGATAAACACACACATACACACACACACACACACACACACACACACACACACACACACACACCCCTAGCTCAGTAATCTAGTAAGCTAAATATGGATCTAGGAAAATATAAATGGTTGTGGTCTCAAGACCTATTTGATGACAAGGCAGAAGCAATGAGAATAAGAAAGTATTTTCCACAGAAACTCTCATGTTGGCCACTCAAACAAGAAATGTACAAAGGGAGCCTGGAAACATAGCTCACTCTGAACAACTTGATATATTACAAAACCACCTCTCACAGAAACCATTAACCTATTACTACTGGTATACACACATGATTTGTAATGAAATTTTCCACTTACAAACCTTAATTGCAGCTATTGTTAATAGTTAGTGTGTCCTGTTAGCTGTCTAGTAATAATGAAGGTGGAGATAGAACATAGATTCTATTGAATTTTTTCCAGAGCCTCATGAAGGTAGCAGATTGTAGAACAACCCGTGTTGGAGTCCAATCATTCTCTATGTTCAGTTGATTGGAGAGATGAAAGTCTATAGACAATAAAGGCGGTTTTTGTTAAGCCTAAATTGGTGTGATTGATTTTCCTCTGGATCACTTAGATTCCAAAAATTATTATGGAAAAAGAAATATTTACTCTTCATTTAAAGTTTTACTACATGGAAAAAAATAAAACAGATAAAATAAAGCATCACTGAGGAACCAGGTCTTTATGTGGTAATTTAAAGTAATAATGTGGTCCATAAAGAAGGGTTAATGTGCTCTGGCTGCTCTGAGAAAAGATTTCATTGTCAAAATAAAAGCTCAGAGGCTGGTAAACTCAGGGGTCTGTTATGACCTATACAACAGTCCTTTAAAAAGTTTAGTAGGTTCCTCTCCACCACTAGAAGCTCTACTCTGAGAAGTAATAGGTTCTTAGTGGGTCACTAAGTACACCTTCCTGCCCAGTGGAGAGAGTTTATATGAGGCAGTGGTAGGTAAGAACGGGCAGGTTCTTCACTCACCAAATTCAGTCACTATCAGGGCTGTGTGATATATGACACAGAGAATGCTAATGAATTACAATTGCCATAATTAGAAGAAAAGAAAAAAGTGACTGGGAATCAGCAATTTGCAGGCAACTTGCTCTTAGATTTGTTCTCAAAGTGGATAATTTTGGAGGGGTCGGGCTGGCTGACTCAGGAGGGGGGAAAAAAAGCTTGATGACACAAGTCATTTAGAATTTTAAATTCTCAAAGTCCATCATAATTGAAACTCCAGTTCCAGAAACTTAGAGGAGAGTACAAATGTCTTATTTAGTACATTTACATTTTTATGTGTGCATAGCTACATGCTGGTATCTATGCATGTGTGTACATGCATGTGGATGTGGAGGCAAGAGGTCAAATTCAGGTGTGTTCCTCAACTGCTCCTCACCTTGTCACTGAACCTGGAGCACACTGATTAGCCTGGACTGGCTGGCTAGCAAGTGTTAAGGACTCTGCATTTCTGCCTCTCCAGTGCTTGGACTTTAGGCTTAAACTGATCCATGCAGCTTTATTCATGAGTGCTGAGGATTCATCTCAGGTCCATGTGTTTGCATGACAAACACTTTACGAACATAACCACCTCCATAGCCCCAAATAACTTTTTATAGGTTAAATAATGTTTTCCAAAAATTATAATGCAATTCCAGTGATGAGTCTAGGCAATATCCATTGGCCAATCTTCCCCCTCCTTAAATGGAACACAGATGCTCAGGGATTAAATTTTTACCTCATGCTTTGTATTTGTGATAATCCCCTGCACATCTGGAACTATGGAGATCTTGGAAGAACTTTCATGACTCAGCTCCTTAGCCCTATTACTGTTGATATGTTCTAAAGGTTAGCTTGACTTTTAGAAAAGACAAACCACATATTCCCCTCACCCAGGCATATGTATAACTTAATTCCAGATGGCAAATTTAATGGAATTCCTGATCTGCTCCTAGGAGATGCAAGCACATGGTGTCTGGTACTTATCAAGAACACTGGCTGGGCTGGGCAGCGGTGGTGCACACCTTTAATCCCAGCACTCAGGAGGCAGAAGCAAGTGGATCTCTGTGAGTTCAAGGCCAGTCTGGTCTACAGAGTGAGTTCCAGGAAAGGCACCAAAGCTACACAAAGAAACCCTGTCTTGAAAAACAAACAAACAAACAAAAACAACCACTGGCACACAGTAAATTTCTCCCTCTAACGTCAGAATCTAAACTGTTTTTCAGGAGAACCCATTCTCCTTTCACATGACATTCTTGGACTTCAGAAATGGATGATGGTCTCAGTTTGAGCAATCATATTTCCTTATCCCCCTGCTTCCTCTGCTGATTTATCCATAAACAGGCATGTGATTCAAATAACTCCTGCAATGTTTTCCCTGAAGCTCTGAGGTATAGTGTTCTGCTTCTTCAACATTGCCAAGCAGGTGACATGCAGGCATCGAGTTATTTGACCGTGTTCCTTTTTGATAAAGCATCAGCACATAGAAAAGACAGTGAAGAGATAGAAAAAGACCAACTCATTATGACATTGAAAGTCAGAATGAAACCATGCTGAAATCAATTCTGCTGATAGTTTAAGAAGGCTAAATTATTTTAGATTACTTATTTATCTGCCAAGATAGCAGAAAACTAGTTCAATTATTGGACATGTTAAGATAGACAAACCCAGAAAAGTTATTTTTCAAATGGTTGAAATCTTACAAAAAAGAAATTTGATGTGACATTTTTATTATATCACTAAAACCTGAAGACACATGATATTTGCTTAATTGATTCACTCAAAGTTTTATAATAATAAATGTAATGGCCAGGAATACCAGTAATCTTTTTGACAGGTAGAGTCTCATAGTTTGGATAGGATATTGGGGATGTGGATTTCAGCATGTCTGCCACCCAAGGTGATGACCATTTATCTTAGCTGTACTTGCAGCACTCAAAAGGATGATGCACTATTCTTAAACAAGTAAAATTTTTCTCTACATGAAAATGTGCCTTTCATATATCTTTCAAATGTCATTTAAACACTAAAAGCATTTATAACTTTGTACGGAAGAATAATAAGCCTATGTGCAATAATTCAAACAATAATGATTAAATTAAGTTACTCTTCATATCAACAACCTACTTATATCCAATGAGCTGCCCACACGATTTTGAAATGCCTTTAATTTCAAACTACATTTTGAGTGAATTATCACACTTCGTAACCAAAGATAATTGCATTCATTTAAGAAATGAGAGATACTGTCAAATTAAAGGTTCAAAAAATCTAACATTTTAAATGTATTCCCTTATGATGTATGAGATATTCAAAGTCTCAAGGGTAGCATACAATTAAAAATGTTTAAAAGAGAATGGTCAATTCAAACTTTCTGTACAACTTAGAAATCAAAGATAATAATCAGCATTATTAGATATCACTGGTTGTTAATATAACAGTAATGCACATGATGAAGTAAGAATGCACCTTCCCATGATGCACTTGTGAAGGGTTTTCACTACTTGTCTTTTCAAGTCTTTATAACAGCACAGATGTAGATTCAGTAGCCATCCAAGGATTTTCCCACCTATACACATAGAAAATATATATCTGTAGCTGAAGTTTTCTCCAGTCCTGCCTGTCCCACAGTCAGGACAAATCTTTCTCACCCGCTGGTCCCACAGCCTCTCAGATCCAATCAAGTAAGCACACAGAGACTTATATTGCTTACAAACTGTATGGCCGTGGCAGGCTTCTTGTTATCTAGTTTTTCTATCTTAAATTAACCCATTTCTGTTAATCTATATGTTGCCACGTGTTCTGTGGCTTTACCTGTTGCCTTTACATGATGCTCCCTGGAAGGCAGACTGGCCCCTTATCCAGACTTCCACCTCCTAGCCTCTCCTGTTTGTCCTGCCTATCCCATACTTCCTGCCTGGCTACAAGACAATCAGCGTTTTATTTATTCACAACATACAGGACATCCCACAACATGTACCCCTTAAATGAGATTTAAAAGCAAATAGAAAACTGAAAAATATTTACATATATATAAATAAAATTGTCTACCATTTGTGAACAAATAATTCATACAATTTTATGATACAATAATCAGAGAAAACAAATATTCTGACATATATTATACACAATTAATATATCAATAAAAATCACAAAGCATGTTTTTAGTGGTATGAAGAATAACAATACATGGAAATGAACAATAAAATTGTTTTGCTTTATGATTTCCACAAAAACAGGAAGAGGAATCAATAGGCAACTCAATGAAATACAAATGAACAGCCATTAGAAACAAAATCTTGACATTAGCTGCTACTCGACAAAGCACACAAAATTAAACAAAGTGACACACTATATTGTTTTCTATTAGTTGGACTAAAAGAGTAAAAGAGAAAACAACACATTAGAATTGCAAAATTTCAAGTCATTTCTGGTATGATAAACCTATCAATTTATCCTCTGTTTTATAAGTATGGTTTCTGCTTTACTGGTGGCATGCTGACTCCCTCCATTCACTATGCTAGTCTGAATCACTTTAAATATATTTTTTGTAGTATTTTAAATGGCTCCGTTTGAGAAAACGAAGTAAGATATTCTAACTATACCTCCACTTTATTGAATAGTCACTGATTTATTTTACATATGAATGTATTTAAGCATATGGCCCCCTGTCTCCATAAGTTACATATCAGTGGATTCAGCTAGCCATGTATTGCAAAATAATCAGGAAATGAAAGTTATATTTGCTGTCATTCAATGGGACTTTGAATCCAGGACCCCCACACACACACACACACACACTGATACCAAACACTTGGTGGCCAAGTCCCCTATGTAAGACAGTGAGTACATGCATGGAACCACCACATATCCTCCTGTATATCTAAATCCATTTCTGGACTACTTATAACAGGAATACCATGTAAATTCTGTATTAGTCTTGTTTTTCTGTGTTGCCAGGGAGTCATGTCAGGAAAAAGAAATATATAAATGTTCAGTACTGACAATATTTCTTCTTTCAAGGAAACATGTTGAACAGATGTATGAGGATATGTGTACAAAGAAAAATATGTGTGTGTGACTTGAAATAATAAAATGATATATATTATGCCATAATTTATTACATGAAACAAATAACAATATATTTCTGGACCTAGGTGTTGCAGTTCATCTAAAAGGAACAGTGTTTGAGTAAAAGAGAATAAAGAAATGCTTTATTTAATTAGTAGAATAATTGTATATAGAATAAACTTCTGAAGTCTACCTTAGATGCAATGATTCTACTAATTTTTCCTCTGCTATTTAGTGGTCACAAATGGAGAAGAGGAAGATTTGCTAACTAATCAGCCTCTGTGACCCAGGAGGATTTAAGTGAAACAGATAGAAGCTAGAATAAGCAAAGGAGAGAGATAGGCTGATATGAGGAAAAGTATTGTGTCACCTCTGCTCATTCTTTCTATGACATGGTGTTTCCAGTTTGGGAGAAAGAAAACACTGCTCTTTCAGTATTCAATGTGTGCACACACAAAGCCAAGTAGGATCCCCCAAAGATCATGGCAGCAAAAGGGACAGACACAATATGAAGACACAGACACCGAGATATTCAGTCAGTCCTACTCACCCAACAGGTATTTGCAGATCCATGTGAAGAGCCAGTGTTGCCAGCCTAAACAAACTTTAGATTCCCAGAAGGTAATCAAGCAGCCCACACTCCACAGCAAAACTGCAGCAAAGATAGTGGCAAAATAATATGTGTTGCCTGCTCCAAGAATTGGTGGCTTTCCAGTGAATAAAGCTAGAGCATTCGTATAGATTTTTTTCTCATTAGCACCATGGAAGAAAATGTCATTATGAATGTTTATGATTCTGTTCTGACAAGCTGTCTCAATCTGAGTTGATTTGGGGGTCTTGTGGAGGACATTTTGCAGAACAAGTTATTTTTCCTTCAGACCAGGGATAAGTGAAATAATCATTGTGAGTGTTCATTGAAAAGCTGTATTGAATAGTACTATATTTCCAATGAAGTTCTATGTTCTCCACAGAAGGATGAGATACAAAACATAACAAGTTTATTCTGCCTACAATAGGGAATAGAGGGCATTGCCCTACCAATTTGACTTCCTTCTAAAGGAGTTCAGAATAGACCACCCACAAATACACCCATTTTAAATAAAGATCACTTACAACCAAGGGTTGTTAGGAAACAACAAAAATAGGGTGGGGATTTGTCCATAATTACCTGATCCACCTGAAACCAGTACCTCCCAAAGGATTTCAATTGGCCTGAGAGCCTTTCTAGGGACTTTCAGAAAGCAGGAAGAATTCAATTCCTATCACAAAAGATAAGGTCTGAGCACCTTGCTTAAACGGTCTTCACATACATTGCCTGTTGCTTATTCTACCGAAGACCCATCCACTTCTCCCCCAAATAATTCACTCCATTTTGTATTTTCTGTATTGCCTTCCACTTGTCCATACAAGTGAGTATAGACGCTTCTAGAGCATGGGATAATTGTATTTGGGAGTGTAGGACAGAAAGTCATAAGCACCATTAAATGATGCCTCTGTATTGGCTGGAAGTGAGTAGTCCCAAATGTTCAAACATAAATGAGAGGTGTTGGCATTTGACAAGGCACCAAATATTTAAGTCAAGATTATAGCATGAATTTTAAAATGTGGATCAACTTTTATTGGTTGTGATCCATATGTTCTAACTGATTTTTTCTTACCTTTTTCTCCTTTACCTCTGGCCTTTGCAATAAACCTTTAAAAAATTGAATTTTTTGCCGGGCGGTGGTGGCGCACGCCTTTAATCCCAGCACTCGGGAGGCAGAGCCAGGCGGATCTCTGTGAGTTCGAGGCCAGCCTGGGCTACCAAGTGAGTTCCAGGAAAGGCACAAAGCTACACAGAGAAACCCTGTCTCGAAAAAAAAAAATTGAATTTTTTAACCTATCATATTCTTATGTTTTTCCTCTTGTTATGTGCTCACCCTTAGTTTGTTTTATGAACTCAATTGTTGAATGCTCAGAGAGTAAATGGACAGCTTTTTCCCCCCTAATACCTTATGCCTCTTCTTGGAGTATAGACACTCTCTTAGTGAGAGTTTCTATGACCTATGCGGTTTGGTGCCTTGACCTGACTGGGGATGGTGAGAGAATTTAGAAAAGGACAGTGACACTGAAGAAACAACAGACGCATGCACAGAAACGCTGGAGTCTGCTGGGGTGTGTACGCTCTGATGGAGTGGCTCCAAAGACACACCAACCCAGAACTTCAACATATTAACACAAAGTACATATGTATGTGGTGGTGAGGGTGGGTTAGCCAGTCTTCTGAGGTGTCGATAGGAAAGCAGGAAAAAGAAAGTTGCAGTCTCTAGCTTTTGCACACACAGGTCAATCATTTGTAAATACTCATGCGTGGACCAGAGGAAGACCTGACCTTTCTGAGCCTGACCAGGGGCTCTTTGCCAATTTCTCATAGGTACAAGTTCTTGGTCCTTGACACGGTTAATTATATACATATTCACTCAGGACTTCACTCATGCTTTACACGTTCACTCAAGGCTTTCCCTACTCCTTTTATTTATTTTTTTATGGTAAGGAGATAGGAAATGGCATAATAGTAAAAAGCATTAAAAATGTACCTCATGGTGTAGGAGGCTACATTCTCATCATTTCCAGTGATTTTTGTTCACATACAGTCAACACTAAATATGGATTTGGGGAGTACTCCTAAAGGGTTTTCATCAAAATATTAGAGAAAATGTAAGTGTGATCCTGTCCACCTTCTCTTACAATGCTAGCAGCCAAATACAGGTCATTGGCTTGCACAAGCTATTAGCAAGTGCTCTACCGTGGCACTGTACTGCAAACAGATGCTCTGGTGCCTCTTACACTGTAGCAAAGGATGGTGGCTCCCAACGTTCCATATAAGAGAGGTTAAGTTCGCAATGTAATTCAAACTTCACCCTGAAGGACTTGTTATATTGCAACAGTTCTTAGAGCAATCAGGCTGTTCTTAATCTCCATCCTCGTGCTCATTACTTCTGCCACACTGGAACTTGATGTTAATTAGAGTAATGGAGAATTTTATTCAATAGTGTTTTTAATCAACTGATGTAACTGCAGTGGATCATTTGAGTATGAGTTTGCTTGGATTAAGGGACACATAGATAGCTGTGAGTACAGCATTTCTAGATAGGTCCATGAGGGTGTTTCTGTTAAAGATGGCTGTGTAAGTCCAGGACAGAGTGAGGAAAATCTTCCCTCCACTAAGTGGGCACCATGCAGCGAGTGGAAGTCCTGACAATAAAAAAGCCGAGAAAGGGAGAGTTCACACACACTTTCCTGAAGTTGAGATGCTCTTCATCTCATACCCTTGAACATCAGAACTCCTGGCTGAATAGCCTTTCAATTTTGGAACTTAATTAGAAGACTCCTGGATTCTCCAGCTAAGAATTAAGCCTTTGACCTCCCTAGTGTAGCACGAATCTTAAAAGTTCTTATTAATAGAAACAAACCTGGTGCCAGTTATTGGGATGAATGCTGGAAGAGCAGAGAATCAGAACAAGCCACAGCTACCTCACCTTGCAATTCTTCAGCTGATCCTGTTTCCTCAGACTGGAAGCCTCTGAGTCCTCATCCAGAATGAATCTCAGCTGAACTGCTGCTCAAAAACCTAAAAGCTTAACCAGGCCAAAAGCTTCTAGTTTCTGGTCTTCATGCCTTATATACTTTTCTGCTTTCAGACATCACTTCCTGGGATTAAAGGTGTGAGTCACCATGCCTGGCTGTTTCCTGTGTGGCTTTGAACTCACAGACATCCGGATGGATCTCTGCCTTAGAAACACTAGGATTAAAGGTGTGTATGCCACAATTTTTCTGGCTTCTATGTCTATCTAGTGGCTGTTCTATTCTCTGACCCCAGATAAGTTTATTAGGGTGCACAATATTTTGGGGAACACAATATCACCACACCCTAGTTCTGATGACTTCAGATTTGAACAGCCAAGTGAGCTCCTTCCATGATTCAACTGCAAAATAGCATATAATAGGACTTAGTCTCCATAGCCCTGTGCTCATTTCTCACAAAAATTCCATATCATCTAACATTTGATTATCTATCCATATCTATCTATCTATCTATCTATCTATCTATCTATCTATCTATCTACCTATATATATATATATATATATATATATATATATATATCTGTATATCTATATCTATACCTATACCTATATCTATATATGTATATCTATATATCATCTATAATCTACATCCACAATTACATACTACTTCTCTCTCTGGCAAAACCTGACTAATACAGTAACCTACCATCCTATGAAAACTCAGCTCTTCTTGACACATGCAATGTGGAACTCTTATAACTTTGAAGTGTCTGTGCATGCCCTTTTTCATTATTTCACTAATTTATGACAAAGTAAGATAGCTGTTAAGTCCAAATTACATAGTTTTTTTAAATAAAACACCATAGTACAAAAGAAAAATAATGCTGAAGTTGGACAGTAAGAAAATGAGCCAACTGTAGTTAATTTTATTAGTATTTACTCTAATAACATGAATCCATATGAGCTCTTTGGTGTTTGTGTGGGTGTCACTCACTAGCACTTGTAGAGAATTTTGACATGAATTCAACTATAATTAACCAGATCATTGATTTACAGTGCAAAGGCACAAGATAAGAAATACCTGATTATGTCCACGGGCATTTTATTTCTCCATAGAGACAAAAGACTGTCTCATACAATTGCTGTATAATTTGTCTTAGTTACAGACAGAGAGAAAATTATTACTGATAAGCTTTGAATATAATTTTACACCAAATGGTTTGTTCTGGCTTTAGTCTGTGGCAGATATCTGTTTAGATCTGAGAAAATGGTGATTACTATGTTAACTAATGGTATTTCTTTTTCTAACTTGTGTGAAAATATCTGTAGCTCCCCATGGGCTTAGTGTGCAAGTCTAAAGATAAACAAGTGAAGGCTCTTGCTTACAATTAAGGCAAGATAGAGCATATCTCAGGCCCTAGGGCTTCCCTACATGTTTGCTATCAGTTCATTGTGATATGCATGCTTTCTCAGGGATTTATCAAACTAACAGCAGATATAGGAACCTGAAAAAATTGATATATTGCTAACTACCTGTCTTTTTTTGTTTACAACAAGCTTAAATGTACTGACCTCATTCCCAAAATTGTTAATGTGAGACGCCCTCCAGATTTGCTTGTTGAATTCCTTCTCAGGTGAAGGCACAATTTTAGGAGGGTCTAAAACCTTTAAGAATTGTGAGTTAGCTGGAAGAAATAGATCATAGTGGTATGGCCTTTGGGCTGTATCTTGTCTCAGACTATTCCAATACTCCCATTCAGTCTGTCTTTCCTTCCTATCTACCATGAGGTGAACAACCTCTTCTTCATACTCTTGCCAACATGACATTCTGGTTCACCATCAGCTCAGATTTTACTAAGTTGATGACTATGGCCTGAAACTGCAAACCAAAATAAATCTTTCTTACATTAAGTTACTTATTCTGGACAACTCTGTCACAGTGATAAGGAAGGTAGCAAACAAAGTTCTGAGAAATGTTTTATGTAATTAGAATTACCAAAATGAAAAGGAAATATTATTTTCTTCTTTCTTAACTAACAATATTTTAACCTGCATCTAGAGCCAAGATGATTCTTGTTCACTATCATTAAGGATGTTCTATACCCACAGCCTATGTGATTGGCCAGCTGCCACTCCCTGTGAGTTCATCTGTTTTTAACAATCTCCTGTAAATTTTTTAAAAAAAATCCTTTATGTTTCTCTATATATTTGAATTTCTGCCATGAAATCATGAAGCACAGGTTTGTTTTGTGAGCCTAAAACAAAATCCCTTTATTGGTGAATAGAGTTGCTCTAATTGTAAAGCTCATGCTTCATTTTTGTCTTACACATAGAATCCTTTTGCTATCTTCTAAGAGTTGTATAATCCATGCTACAAAAGATACTACTTGCAACGAATATAGCATCTTCATGCCTGTATAAATATTTATATATTCAACATAAATCAAAACAACAAAGAAATGAAGGATATTGATAATTCAGTTAGAATACAAAAACTAAATAAAACAATAAACACTAAAGGCTAGTTTACTAAATTTCAAAAATCAAATATGTACAATGAAATAAACAGTGTTTTTCTCTCCAACAAGAAAGGTCAGAGTAGGATGCAGTAAAAAGTTTGGTATGGAAACAAAACTAATATAGGTGGAGGAGAAGGAAGGAGAGACTCACACAAGTGAAGGAAAAATGTATATTGTCATTTAGGAAGCATATCTAGAAATACAACGTTATCTTTAAAAACAAGGAAGTTTTTTCTACCAATATTATTTAAGCAGCACTTAAAGATGCCTTAAGAATTATGAAAGACAATTCAAGCATATTACATTCAGCAAAGAGAGCAAGACCAAACTTTACAAATTATTCAGCTGTCCTCTTATGTGGTAAAAAATAGACTCTTTCATGCCTTCTAAATGTGAGTATGTAAGGTTTCACAAACCTATTGCAATTATGTGGTGTACTTGTTTTTCTAGGCCTTTAAGAAGTCTTTGTAACATAATAATTAAAAATTTGATCCATTGTAGTCCAAATCAAAAAATAAAAGTCTGATTTTACAAATGGAATGCACAGACCATCACAAATACTCAAATAAAAGGTTTTGTACTCTGCGAACAGGGAAAGATACATTGTGAGAATCAAAGAATAAAAAGACTTTAGATTTCTGCATTAGGTGTAAGAATGAAAAAAAAAGAATGCTGAGGTAGTTCTCAGGTCATTAATAATTCTGAATGCCAAATTACTGCTGTCCATGAAGATTTTCTAAACAAATGACTCTCTTACATCATAAAATCCATTCTTTAAGGTCAACATGTCCTGGTACATCTCTGATGGATTAAATATATCCATAAATCTCTCTTCTTCAAAAATGAACATTGTTAAACTCCTACTATGATCTGTGAGTGCTTCACATAAATATCCTTGCAATCTAATATATGTCCTACATGCTAAATCAGAAGAAACTGAGACTTGGGAGCCAAAGTAAATTATCAAAGTCACACACCAACCCTGGGGCTTAATAGTCTTCTACTCAGGTAGACATTGCATGAAAGACACCTTAATCAAGCATACTTTGATTACTTTTGTGATATTGGAAACTCCAAGACAGGCGTTTCGAAGATCCATTTCCTAATTTTGAGGTCATGTACTAATGTAGTTACCAAATATTATAAAAGGCTACTTACATTCCAATCATGATGCTTGGGAAAGGGGTTGTGTTCAGATCTACTGCCCTATCATCATCTTGCCACACCTTCAGACAATTTCATGTTCAGAGTTGGAGACAAATGGAAAGCAACAGTTCATGAATTTTCAGAAGATGGCCAAACTTGTGTTGGGAAAACAATGCAAAGTGTATGGGAGAACAGTTACATCTATCAAGTCCCCTCTCTTTTTTTTATAGGAAACCATCATTGGTATTCTGGTGAACTATTTTCCATTTCATTTTTCTATTTTAATGTTGTGGTTTGAATGCATCTGCACAAGAGTCATATAATAGAAACTTAATGGACAAATATCTGAAAATTGAGTCTTTGAGAGGAATTAGCATTAAATGAGGTTGTGAAGAAAGAATCCCACAAGATAGGAGTAGGGGATTTCTAAGAAGAAGACAGAAAATGAGTGTGTGTTCTCTGTGTCTCACCCTGTAATGATGTCCTCTATCATATGATGAATGTTGAAGAGACCATGACTGTGTGCTAGCACCCTGCTCTTGGACACTGCAGCTTCTAAACCATGAGCTGAACAAGCTTCTCTTGACTATAATTTGTTTTTATCTGTGACATTTTGTGTGGTGACATAGAGTGGCCATAAGATAATTAATAAACCTGTACTTGCCTATTGTTCTCTATATGTTCAAAAATGTTCATAGAACTCCACTAGAATAAAAAATGTGATTTCAACTGCCTGCATTGTGTTTTGTTAGGTATGGGTTATACCTAGCTAGCCTTGTCCTCCTATTTATGAGCATGAGCTGTTCCCATGTCCTTTATTATTATTATAGATATTGATGCCATTAACATATTTTGTATATTTTTATATTTTTCTTTGAAAAAATTCATGATTAATGTATATCAATATTGCTAGATAAATAGAACACTGTTCTCCAGAAACATAAATTTTCTATAGTTAATACAAGTTAAGTAATGTGAACATTTTAAACCATCTTTAATAACAGTGAGGTCTGTCAGTTCTATTATTAGACATGTAGCTTTATTGTGAGAATAAAGTATTTTATTTTTGTTTATTTTAAAATCTTTCTTTTTTGCTATGTATTAATAATTTCATTAGCTTTTAATTTTTACTCATCAAGTACAATGTGTATGTTGTATATAGCATGTTATTTCATAATTTGTTGTTGTAAATGGCTCAGTTGAGCTAATTAGAATATTCATTGTTTTGAAGATACTTTAAACATTGTCTATAAGTAATTTTAAAGAATGTTATGTTTAGTAGATATTGTTACCATGTTGTACAATTCACTTCTTGAACTTCACTTGAGTAGCTGAAATTTTAGATCTCTTAACCACGAAATTTGTGATTCCTATTTTCTCTTCCAGGACTTTGTAACTTCCATTGTATCATCTGATTTGATAAGTTCAACACTGAAATTTTTCCATATAGGTGTGATGATATAATAATTTGTTTTTCTTTGGCAAGCTTATTTCATTTAATATGCTCCTTACCAGGTTGAACCATTTGTCAAAAATGTCTATATATATCAATATGTGTATATAATATTTTATTTATTGATTCATCTACTGATAAAAAATTGATTATATGTCTTCACAATTATCAAAGAGAAAGGGAGAATCATAGTGCATATTGAAATTCAAAATTCAAGGTATGGTTTCTCCTTCATGTGTATTTATTTCATTAATGTGAGAAATTCATAGATGTCTAGGAATAAGACTTATTTAATAAGGAATAAAATAGGGATTACACTCACAAAGATAGAACAAGTAAATACTGGCCCAAGGGTGATGGGGACCAACCACCAACCACAAGCTACTCTCTGCCACTTGATCTGGCTCAGACCACTCAAGAGAGCTCAACCCCTCTTCCTCAGCTTGTATGACAAGACCACGCCCTTGTGCTTGTTACCCCAAAGACATTGGCTGAACAGATCGAATTCCCACATTTCCCTTTTTTTTTGTCTAAATAAGAAGGTTTTTAACATAAAGCTATATATAATAAGAACAATTATCACATATTGTGCAGAAGAAAGAACTTAGATGAATTTTTAAGTGGTTTTATTAAATAAAAAATTTGGAGCCAAATATAGGACTGAAAGCCTTACAAAGATCAGGGAAATAGGGAAAGCCACCAGCCAACCTTACCTCACCAACTCTGCAGCTTCCAAATGTGAGTTACTTCCTGTCTACCCAGATCTGTATGCCTTGCTGTTCTGCCATCTGATTTGCTCTCTCCATTCATCTACATCATTTCCTCTTCCTACACAGCTCTGTCACTTTCTGTCTATCTTTATAGACCTTCAGACCTCCATGGTTAACTAGTGTTGGAATTAAGGCATCTACTACCATACCCAGCTCTATTTCCAGTGTGGCCTTGAACATACAGAGATCCTGCCTGCTATGATTAAGGGTGTGTGCTACTGCTACCTAACTTCTTTGTTTACTTATAATGGCTGGCCTTTTTCCTCTGATCTCCAGCTAAGATTTATTTATTAATGCACAAATAAAATATCACCACATTTCAGCACAAATAAAATATCACCACAAAAGAAAAAGTAATAACATAAACAAAAAGGGAACTACTACCTATAAGAACAACATCAAGCAAGAAACATATTCTAAATGTCCAGACCATAGGTAACTGGCAATTTACAGAGATTACTCCAATAGCCGTCCTATTCTGAAGAGTCTAAGTCTTGTACCTAAAATACCCTTAGCTAAGATATGAGATGATTGTAACTGTAATTATCTAATCTTCAACCCCATCAAAGACCTGAGAAGGAAAATAATATTACCTAAGTAAGCAGGAAGTACAAACTTCCAAAAAATGCAAGAAATGGCAGAAACAGCTGGCTGCCTGGACAGACATCCAGTGTTTTTCTGCAACACCGGGGCATCCAACTTTAGCTATAGGCCTAGAATATCTGACAGACCATTTTCAGAAGCAGGAAAATTTGGAAGATTGTCTTACCCTGGCTTGGCATGGTTTAGCAGTCGTCTTTCCTTGTGTCCTGTTGGTCCAGATTGGACAGGGTGCTTACTGTCAGCAGCCAAGGCAAAGGCTGTTTTTTGTCCAACAGGCCAGTTTTGTCAAGAAGACAAACTCCATATGGAGTGTCTTCGATGCTCATCATCCTCTTGGGAGTAGATCAGTGCTGCCAGGAGCAGTCGTGTCTCACATCAACAGAATTCTAAATTATTAAGATATTTAAATGCCATATTCTCTAGGTCTTTGAAGTGTTTGAAGGTTACCTATCTTTGTGGGATGTGTCTCCGTGCATCTAAGAAATCTAACTAACAGGACTGTAAGTTTGACAAACAGGGGTGACTATTAACCTGTAATTCTTATCAACCTATATAGCTTAAAGACTAAAGCTTCACGTTATAAAATAAACAATCTTTAAACAGATATATAGCATAAGGACAATGACCTCAAAAATTGTGACAATATAAAAACATATCTTAATCAGAGGTAGAAATGTATAGTGCAATATGACAAAAATATCCTTAATTTACATCAATATATAAAATATCCTAAACAGAAGTAGAACATATATCATCAGAATGACAAAAATAATTTTACATTTGTATCAGTATACAAAAATATTTTAAACAGAAGTAGAAACATATGTACAATATGACAAATATAATCTTTATTTTGTATCAATATACAAATTATCTTAAACAAGAATAGAAAAATAATTCAACATTTGTATCAATATATAAGAATCTCTACCAATGCATATTGTCTGAAACTGGTAGTTGCTAATTTAGTTTACAAGTAGCTATAATACTCTACCTTATTATCCTATCCTATCTATCCCCCCTTTTTCTATTCCAAATGAGATTCCCGAATCTAATCTTTATTGTTCCACCTCCATCCCTATAACAACTTATAACCAACCCCTTACAGACGACAATTATCCATAACCCTGAAAAAAACAAAAATCCATTGTGAGAGGGGACATCATAAAAAAAGTCACAATTAGTTAAAATTTTTAAGTCTAACCAGTATGAGTTAACAACTTTCTAATACTAAAAAAAGTTATAAGTATTTGTTTTTCTCAAATGTTACCCATACACTTAATAGTTATATGGCCATTTGATTAGTATATGTAAATAGTGTCTCAAAAGGCTAAGTAATTTTGTTTATGTACAAATTAAATATTTTTATCTTTATACATAAACACAGTTCTGAGCAGAATGTGTAAGTCTTCACCTAGCTTCTTTGCCTCTACTAGTAATAGTTCTAGGAAGATCATTGAGTTTACCTCAAAGTACTACCCTGAGAGTGTTGGCATGGTCTACTTTCTAAGAATCAAGTAAGTTTGAAGTCTTCCTGATACTCTCTGTTGCCATGTTTCACTACTTTCATTCATGATTCCTCTATGAAGAAAAAAATATAAAGATGATTGATATTAATATTAAAATATGAACAATGAAACCACAAAATAACTCTTAAGAAGACTTGAGAAAATCTGAATTGTGACAACTGGAGGCAAACTTGAAAGTTTTGGCCAGCTTCTCCCTTCCACTCTGTTATATAGATTGAGAAGTGGGTTTGCCTGCCTGGGATAGCAGATGGGGCAGTTTCAAGGTCTTTCTCACAGAGAGGTTCAAGAAAATTTTGACAAGAAACATCTGTCTACAAAAACAATATATACCAAAGAGACTAAAACAGGATTTAAGCATCTTTGAGTGGGAGTAGGAAGCCCTTGCTTTGTAACCCAGGCTAGCCCTATACAATAGGCTATCATCTTACATCCGCTCCCTTCACTCTGGGATTACAGAGGTATACCTCTACATCCACTAGATTTCAGACAATTATTGCAAAGCAAAGTAATTTTCAAATAATATATAAAGTTCTATGCAAAAGTGAAAATATATAAAATACTTCACATTTTGCAAAACAAGATAAGAAGCAAAAAGGCCTGATTCATTTCTCATTTCTTTTATTCAAATCAGCCCATTAAAGAATGTTAGTTATAACTTAGATCCCATCTATAAAGCAAAAATTGACTTTATTCCTGTCTCTTAGTGTATTAAACTGTGTAAAATATAGAGTTTTCTACAACTTTTCCAGGAATAGCCTTAGATATTGGATGAAGGGAAGAATAATTGGAGGCATTAGTTTTGAAGGCTTAATGCATACTTGTTCTGTATGCAATATATAAACTATATGTTAAGAATGTGTGGTAATGAAAAGCCTTACAAATGAATCTAAAGGTCCTATATGAGCCACAAATAAATCATATTTAAAAGTGAGGCTTTCTTCCCCAATCTTCCAGTCATTGGATAATGACATAATTTCAGGAAGCTGAGAGTTTCCGGAGCTTTGGTTGAGCACATAGGGTCATGCTAAACTCAAATCTGACACTTCACAAATAGAAGTGACTCCTCTGAAAATCTGTGATCACTACAAGTATGTTTATATCTGTTCTGTGACCATGCTCTCACAGGGAAAATATTTATATCTGTGTGTATATATTTTGGGGGTATAAAACTAGTGGTTACAAACAAATGAACTTTTAAAGGTTGAGGTGGAATTTGTTTGAGATAAATGATGACTTAGAATTTCTGAGATGTATTTGTCTGATGTGCCTTTTAGTTTTCCTTATTAGCTAATTCACAGTTATTGCAAAGAATACTGCCATATTATCGGATCAACTTTCATAAGGTTTTGTAGTTTGTTCTTTGTGGTGATATATTGTGTACCCTAATAAAATTTGTCTGAAGATCAGAGAACAGAACAAGCCACTAGATTGAACATAGAGGCCAGGCACACACCTTTAATCCTAGCACTCAGAAGGCAGAGATCCATCTTGGTCTCTGTGAGTTCAAAGCCACCCTGGACTACATGAGATTGACTCAGTCTAGAAAAGAAAACAGAACCAGGCAGTGGTGGCATACACCTTTAATCCCGTACTAGGAAGCACACATGCCTTTAGTCCCAGAAAGTGATGGCTGGGCAGAGAAAGGTATATAAGGTGTGAGGAGATAGGAACTAAAGACTTTTTGGCAGAAGTGACCCTTTCAGCTAGAGGCTTTTTGTGCTAGAGCCTTTTTGGTAAGGACTCAGAGGATTTCAGCCAGAGGATTCATGGAGTTGGTGAAGAGATACATGGCAGTAGCTTGTTCTGTTTCTCTGATCTTTCAGTATTTACACCAATATGAGGCTCCAGGATTTTATTATAAGACCATTTAGCAATTTGTGTTACAGTTTTTTGTCTCTGGTACATTATGATTTTCTACCAGACACATGTCCTTCATCAATTCGACTTATTTAACTAGTGTCTCTCAATATAGTTTTTATTTTTGTACCCAGAGTTTTGTGCATGCTAAGTACATGCCCTGACACTGTCAGTGTTTCTATTTAAAGGTGATGTCAGGAGGGAGATGTAAGGAGTTGGTACCCTTTGCTTAGAGAACAAATAACAGGCAATAAAGTTTGCCCTTTTATGACTATGCAGATTTCCCCTTATATAAGGGGAAAACACTGAGAGTGGGACACTCCTCCGTGACTCATGAAAGGAACTTAGAAAAAGAAAGTAATTTAAAATTGTTGGAATTTTATCTCATCACTAGATAGTTTTCTTTTGTGTTTCCATTTAACTTCTACTGTAGCTCTATGAAGCAAAATTCCTATTAAATTGTTCTATTCTCTTTGCCCTGGATTCCAGTCCATCCATAAAATCTATTCTACCTCCCCACCAGAGAGATCTATGTGTCCACCCCATTCTCTTCCTCTAATGCCTAACCTCTCTGGGTCTATGGATTATAGTTTAATTATCATTTATCTAATGGCTAATATATGGACATAAGCAAATACATAACATATTTATCTTTCTGGATCTTGGTACCTCACTCAGGATGATTTTTTTTCTATTTCCATCTACTTACCTGCAAATACCATGGCGTCATTTTTTTAAGAGCTGAGTAATATTCTTTTGTATAAGTGTACCACAGATTTCTTTATCCATTCTTCAGCTGAGGGAAGTCTAGGTTGTTTCTAGTTTCTTGTATTATGAATAAAACCACTATGAAGATGGTTGAGCAAATGGCCCTGTGGTAGGATGAAACATTCTTTGGGTATACGCTCAAGAGTGGTACAGCTGGGTCTTGAGGTAGGTCGATTCCTAACTTCCTGAGGAACCGCCATATTGATTTCCATGCTGGCTGTATGAGTTTGCTCTCCCACCAGCAACGCAGAGTTTTTTGCTTGCTCTGCATCCTTGCCAGCATAAACTGTCATTTGTGTTACTAAACTTAAGCCACTCTTACAGGTGTAAGATGGAATCTCAAAGACTTGCATTTTCCCAGTGATTAAAGATGTTGGGCATTTCTTTAAATTTTTCTCAGCCATTTGAGTTTCCTCTATTGAGAATTCTCTGTTTTGATCTGTATCCCATTTTTTAATTGAGTTATTTGTTTATTGTGATATCTAGTTTCTTGAGTTCTTTATACATTTTGGATATTAACCCTTTATCAGATGTTGAGTTGGTCAAAATCTTTTTACATTCTATAGGCTGCTTATTTGTCCAAATAATGGTGTCCTTTGCCATACAGAAGTTTCTCAGTTTCATGAGGTACCATTTATTAATTGTTGATCTTACTTTCTGTGCTAATGATGTTCTGTTCAGAGTGTTTTGTCCTGTACTAGTGTTTTCAATGCTATTCCTTACTTTCTCTTCCATCAGGTTTTATGTTGAGGTTTTTAATTCATTTGGAGCTGAGTGGTAGGTATGGATCCTTTTGCATTCTTCTACATATAGCCATCCAGTTTGACCAACAGCATTTATCTTTTGATGAAGATGAAGCTTCTGGCTTCTTTATCAAAATTCAGCTGACCAGAGATGGATGAGTTCATGTCTGTATCTTTAATTTGATTCCATTGATCACTGTGTCTGTTTTCATGTCAGTACTATACTTTATTATTATCACTATAGCTTTGTATTACAATTTGAAATTGGGGATGGTAAAATATCCAGCATTTTTTTAAATTCATTATTATTTAACTATCCTGGGTTTTTTTTTTTTTGTGTGTGTGTGTGTGTGTGTGTTTCCATATCATGCTGAAAATTGTCCTTTAATGATTTCTGAAGAATTTTGTTGGAAATTTTATGGTGATTCCATTGAATCTGTAGACTGCTTTTGGTAAAATGATTTCTTTTTACTCTCAGTCCTACATATCCATGAGCATGGGACATCTTTCCATCTTCTGATATATTCTTCAGTTCCTTCCTTTAGTGATCTGTAGTTTGTATGACACAAGACTTTTATTTCTTTGGTTAGTGTTACCCACAAGGTACTTTATATTATTTGAGGCAATTGTGAAAGGTGTGAAATTCCCTAATTTCTTTCTCAGCCTGTCATTTTTACATAGGAGGGACACTAATTTTTGTGAGTTAATTTTGTATCCAAATGTTTTACTGAAACTGTGTCAGTTGTAAGGAGTTCCCTAGTGGAATTTTTAATATCACCTGTGTATACTATCATATCATCTGCAAATAAAGATACTTTGACTTCTAATATTCTCAAAGTTCAAATTTTTATCATAGAAATTTTATAATAAATATTTTTATTAATTCTTTGAAAAAAAGTCCCAATATTCCAGTGAAAAACTGATGTCTAGAGGCATGATAATGTACTTGAGTTCACCCAGCTTTTCAGTGGTGAAACCAGAACTAAATCATCTAGAGTTGAATCTAGACCTAAATTTGCACAGGTTATTGCTTCTGCGGGATCCATGAAGAGGAAAAGATATTAAATTTTTATTTCTTCATAATTATAGTTTATGTCTTCAATCAGAAGTTAAGCCAATTTTTAAATAAGCTTTCTCTCAGGTACCATTTCATCTTCAGGATGGATTCTACTAGAACTTAAAAACCACCAAGAGGTAGAGAAAATGAAAAAAATAAGCAAACAAAAAACCCTCATGTTCACTGTTGGACTCCCATCCTTTGTAAGATGCATAAAAGTTACTGAGTAAACATTTACTAGAGGAATGGACTGAGAATCCAGGTGAGGGTTGGAGTACTTCTCAGATCCTGTCATGCTGAGAAGCTGATGGCAGCTGTATTATATTTCTTACTGCTAGGACCAAATACCCCAAAAGAAGCAATGTAATGGAGAATTTTTGTCCTACAGTTTGAGGGGATAGTATATTAGGGCAGGTTATGGCTCTTGGCTGTGAACATGCGGGAGAAGCTTGAGGCTACTTTCCCACATCCAGGCAGAGCAAGATGCAGAGAAAGGAAAATGCCAGCCTCTTGTGATTTTATCCTTCAACTTTTATTCAATATGAGACCAGCACATAGTAAGTTGCTGCTCACATTCATGGTAGGGATTTTCTTTTCAGCTAAAGCACTCTGGGAATATCCTCATATATCCTAGGTAATTCTAAATCCAGTTAAG
The DNA here is from genome assembly GCF_949786415.1 of Peromyscus eremicus. Classification (NCBI taxonomy): domain Eukaryota; kingdom Metazoa; phylum Chordata; class Mammalia; order Rodentia; family Cricetidae; genus Peromyscus; species Peromyscus eremicus. The sequence continues at coordinate 12,723,397 of NC_081416.1, forward strand.
CTGACAATGAGGATTAACCATTACTGTGGCTCCCTTGGGTCTCTGCAGAAATACACAAACCTGTGGGTAAGCCATTCCAGCTTTGATCTGGAAGTTCCAACCCCCAATGAGACTTCGGCAACTGTCACGCCTACAAGGCAGGGCCAAGGGAGGCGCCTGGAGACCTGAGATCTGGATGGGCTGCGCTCTTGCTCTGTTCCGGGACCCTGGACGGTGGAGGTGGGCCAAGCAGAGCTCCAGAGAACACCGCTGGACTGTGATACACCTTTTCCAGACCCGCGACCTACCTATCCCCTAATTTATAAGTTACACCATTAAATAAATCTCCTTTTAACTAAAAAAAAAAAAAAAAAGAGTCATGGAGCATGATATGAAGTCAAGAAAAGTTTCTGAAATGTCTGTCCTTTGGGGCACTGGATGATTCTCTTTTTGTATGTATAAATGGAATCATTTTTCATAGTTTGAGCTAATTTGAGAGTTTATGAAGAGCAGATCCCTTTTAGTATGCATATGCTACCCCCTGACATAGTATGAAATAATTCTGGATTTCTCATAAATTCTCCCATGAATGGCTGACTGCATTTGCAGCATGTAGATTCTGGCTTTCTGTGGGCATTCACAGAAGACAATGCCTCAAATCCAGCAAGAAATCTGTAACTGTAGGATTTCAGATGTCAGAAACATTATGTCAACATTATTTAAAGTGAGTAAAACAAAACTGAAGATTATGAGGAAGATATCTTTCTAATGCCCTATTTTATCTCTTTTAGAGCAATGTATTTTAAATATTTGTAGGTGGGTGGGAGTGTGATGTTTGCATGTCTACATGTTTTCTCTGGTGTCAGTAGTCATTCTTTTTTTCACCTCCTTTGAGACAGGGGTGCTGATATGTATGCCAGGCTAGTTGACCCGTTTCCAGAAATTATCCTGTAGGAGTACTGGGATAATAGATGAGTATTACTGTACCTAGCTTTATGTGGGTTCTTGGGATTGGATTCAAACTAAGACAGAAGTTGGTACCAGGGACTGGGGTTTTGCTGTGATAGGCCTGACCATGTTTTTGTTTAAAAGCATATAGGCCTTGGGAATGTGGATTAGAAAAGCAGCTGAACATTTTAGGTGCTGCTTAATGGGCCATACTAGTAGAAGTATGGAAGGCAGTGGTGCTGAGTATGATTTGAACTATGAGTGCCTGAATCAAGAGATTTCAGAAGAGAAAAAATATTAATATGTGGCCTAGAGATTCTTGTGATATTTTGGTGAAGAATGTGGCTGCCTTTGCCCTTGTCCAAAGAATCTGCCTGAGGCTAAAGTGAAGAGATTTGGATTAATTCCATTGGCAGAGAAAGTCTCAAAGTAGCCTGGTATAGACTCTGTTGTGTGGTTACTAGTGTTAACTCTGGTGAAGATTTGTAATGAAAAGGAGCAAGCTAAGCAAATAAAAACACAAAATGTACAGATTACAAAGAGGGGCACCAGGAAGTGGAATAGAGCTAAACCCTATGTTCAAGGATTAAGAAATGGAATAAAGGGGGTGATGACCTCAGGGCAAGATCCCACTCAGCTAAGTTTCCAACATGTGAAAGGGAATTAAAGAAAAGCTTAGAACCAGCTGTGTTTCAGCACTCCAGAGGTAGAGGCTAGTGGATATGTAAAATTGAGGCCATCCTAGATAGAGAGCAAGTTCAAGGACAGCTAAGCTTAGGCAGTGAAAGTAACCATCAAATACAGAAAGCTGGTGAAGATGTAATTGAACAAGAGGACCAATTTCCAGCCCCAGCCAGCAGCAGAACTTGGCAGCTTCAGCTATGTGATTCTAACTTTAGAGTTAAGGATAGAAGAAAGCAGTTATGGAATTTGCCTCCAAGACTAAGGAAAGCCACTGAGACCAGGCATGTGTCAGCAGTGTCCCTAAATGGAGGCCTAGAGAGGCCATTGCATGAAGCACTAAGTTGTAGCCTGGATTGTCTTGAAGATCCCAAGATGTTGGAGATGCTAGGGCTGTGGGATGCCTGCCAAGGAGAGATGCTAACAGGGAGTAGAACTAGCCTTAAAAAAAAAAAAGAAGTATGTTGCAGTCAACAACACTGAAAGGAGTTAGGAATCTGAAAAGCATTTTGACATCAGACATGAAGATGCAGAATTTAGAGTCTGCCAGTTGGTTTCAGTCTTGCTTTGGTCCAGTATTTTCTCACTATGCTCTCTTCCTTATGTTTTGGAATGGTAATCAATATTCTATGAGATCATATGTTGGAAGTATGTGATCTGCTTTTAGATTTTGATTTTACAGGGAATTGCAGTTAAGAGACTGCTTGAATCTCAGAAGAGTCTTTGAACTTTAGACTTTTAAATAAATTTGAGACTGTTATATGAGACTATGGGACTTTTGAAAATGGACTGAGTGCATTTTGCATTATGATATGCTACAAGCCTTTAGGGGTCGGTGAGTACAATGTGGTGGTTTGAAAAAAAGTGGCCCCCAAAGGGAGTGGCAGTATTAGGAGGTGTAGCCTTGTTGTAGGAAGTGTGTCACTATCTAGGAAGGCTTTGATGTCACATATATGCTCCAGCTACACCCAGTGAGACAATATCAGAATTTGCTGTTGCCTTCTGATCAAGATGTAGCCAGCAACATGTCTACCTGCATGAAGCCATGTCCTAGCATGATGAAAATGGACTACATCTATGAAAATGTAAGTCACTCTAATTAAATGTTTTTCCTTTATTAGAGTTTCCATGAGCTTGGTACCACTTCACAACAATAGAAACTTAAACTAAGACACAGGTCCTTGTACTTTCATGACAAACACTTAACTAATATGCCCTTCCCCATGGTCCAAAGGAGATATTCTTTTTCTAATGATAAAACAATTCTTTTAGACTGTCATAATATGGTGTATCTCCACTATTTATCCCTAGTATTTCTGCTTCTGGACCTCAATAGCCCTGTTTACTCATTCATTTAGTCATTCATTTATTCATTCATTCTTACATTCAGAGAGTCAATTAGTCACTATCCTTTTACCAGGCACTGATAGGTGATGAAGAACAAAAAAGACACAAGACTTTTCTCAAAGGAACTTAGAGTCAATGGAAAAGGCAACAAGGCAATGGGGTTCAACAAGACTAATATGAACAGAGACAAAGCAGAGACTCAGGACAACTTTTTGTCACTTACGAGTTTTATGTAAGATCTGAAAATGTGTAGCGAATAATGCTACCAGAGGAGCAGAGAAGGTCGCATCTGTCCAATGCATCCTTCATTTTCTGGGCCTCTGCTTTATCCTCAAATAAAATTCAGTCTGGGTAAGGTTTTAAGAAGAAAGTAGCCAATGACAAACTGTGAGCCTAAAAATGAAACAGGTGAGAGGAAGCCCCCGATATAATAAGGAATTTTGAGTTTAGGCCCCACCCTTTGTGAATCCTGATTTGGTTTGTCACGAAAATTTGATATGATGTACTAGTTATTCTGGAAGGATTGTTCTGCATGCTGTGAAACAAGAGAAGACAAGATGGAGTAAAGAGACCCAGAGGAGGAGACTGCAGAGTGATTGCTGAGATGAATATGGTCTAAGAGAGACAGGCCAGGCTTCTGGAATGGCTGGCCTAGGGTAGGAGACATCTCTCAATGGTAGAGTATTTGCCTACCATGGACAAGGTCCTGAGACTGAGCCTAGGCACCACAAAAACAAAATGAAATGGGAAACAGAAAAAAGACCTGGATCACAAATCTTATTTTTAGTGTATTTATTTTATTGAGTTTGCATATGTGCATGTATTCATTTGTGCATGGGTGTGACTAGTGAAGGCTAGCTTCAGTATAGAGGTCAGAAGATAATCTTAGAGAGTAAGTTCTCACCTTCTACCTTATTGAAGTGGACTCTTTTTGGTTTTGGCTACTACACTAGGTATTCCAATCTAGCTGTCCCATGAGCTTCAGGGGGATTCTCTCATCTTGCTGTTTGAGTGCTGGAATTACAGATACATGCCATCACATCTTGCTTCTTTACCTGGGTCCATGTATTGACAGTGAACAATCAGGCTGACATTACTAGCATTTACCTGCTAAATCATCTCCTCAGTTTGAAACACATAGCTTAAAATAAAAATACCTTAACCATGGACTAGAGAGGTGACTCAGTGGTCCAGAGCATGCACTGCTCTTGCAGAGGACCTGAGTTCAATCCATAGCTCCCACACAGCATGACTCACAGTCATCCCTAACTTCAATTACGGGGGAGTCTGATAACTCTGACCTCTATGAGCCCTTGTAGTCACACTAACATACCTGCCCCTACCCTACATATACAATTTAAAATTCATATTTTTTATATTAATCACTTGTCCTGTGCTTATTCTGTACTTTGCACCTTTGGTGGCTTATCCAAAATTGATTGAACTATACCTACATAAGAGGTGTTTGTTACCATTTTTCTCCTCACCAGAGTATGCTCCTCTTTCAAGCAGAAAGTATTTCCTTCTAAGGGTGAGCTCTTTAGAAAACAGAAAATGTAACAGCCGATTGTTACATGAATGAAGTTTCCTCTCTGAATTTAGAATCTTCAGCAAGAGCAGAAATCCTTCTAGAGCTTAGATCTCCTTCCCTACGGTGAGAATGGAATAGCAAATTACAAAACTCACTGCATTATCATAACAATGAGGAGGGCTGTAGGAATACAATGCCATATATCCATGTTCTCATGTACAACATGAAGCGAGGAGAGTTCTTAGCATTTCTGAGTGAGAAACATAATTTGTCCTTCTGGGTTCTAGCTATTCTTTTTCCTTCCTTTCATAAGAAGGTCATTTGGTAAATGGAACCCAGCTGCTAAGAAAAAGGCAGAGGCTTGCAAAAATGAAGAAAGAAAAAAGAAAGAAACAACCAATTCTGTTCTGAATCCTTTGTTAACTGGTGCTGTTCACGGATCCTCCAGTGACTAATATTATTCTATGAGTTCATGTTCATACAAAATTTTCTAGTCTTTGATATTTAAGGGATGCGTGCATAGGGATGCATATGGGATGAGGGACATACTTCATGCTTGTGTGAGTAAATGCGTGACTGAAGGTGGATGGCAGTTCTTGAAGTTGGTTGAATACTGTACAGAATGTAACTTCTGATTTAACTACCAGCTGTTTTTATGAATTCCTTCCTTTCGCTTTCAAAATCGATAGCAGTCTGGCTGTGAGTTAACCTGTAAAAGGAGATCTGGTCTCACATGGATAAAAATGTGTAAAGCTGTGTGCAAAAAAAAAAAAAATAAATAAAAATAAAAAAGTAAAATCCTCAAAAATTTAGAATGCAGGGCCAGTCATCATGGTTAGGGTGGACTACATCGAAGAGTATTTGAAGACTCAGAGAGTAACTTACTTTAATGACAGCTTTGGTGTCTCACAAATTGACTAGCTATTTTAAATATTAAGCTAGGGAAAAAGAAATGTTAGTAAGCCTGAAAATTTTGATTAAAATTTGTTTCTAAAGGATATAAATGGCAGGGTGGATTACAGCTCTGCCTTGTTATCCTGTGACAGCTACTTTGGGGACCAATTTGAATATTTGAGTCAATTGACATTGTTGTATTTGCATGAGATGATGGCTGCTGTCTAAATGGCAGAATGTTTTTATTGCCTTGAGCCATGGGGTAAGGATGCACTTGAAGGTGTGTGCAGTGAGAGCTGCCACCTGCAGTGTGCTCCTGGGATGCCCCGCAGTTCTCTGATTGATGAGCATGCCCTCTGCTGTGCTTGGGAGATGGTAAAATGGTGTGTGGGGAGAGTGATGGAGAGGGAGTAGTTCAATCCACTTCCAAATTTTCACCGAAATTGGCCCTTATGGTATTTTTAATTCACATCTGGAAGAAAATAAATGTGGCCACAATTATTAACACATTCTGAAAGAAATAAGTCAAGAACCGCTCAGGCTGCACAGGTGTCTGTTATCAAAATCTCAGCAGAGGCACATGTTTGAACACCACAGGTGGGCTGCAGCTAACAGGAGAGAAGAGCATGAAAGAGATGCTTAACTACAGAATGTTAATTTTGCAAGAAAGGAAATCAGTGAATGAGATTAAAGGAATCCACTGGAGTGTGTATTGAGAGACATCAGAAGGGGAGCAGGGAAACCAAAAATAAATCCATGCTAAAGAAAGTCCTAAAGGGCTTTTCTAGTGGAGAATGACTTCCTGGGTTTTATTTTGGTTTGCTTGTTTGTTTCCAGACAGATTGAGATTCATCCCCCTCCCTGATTGACCATTACTCTGGATTAATTTGCATGTATTTAGTAAGTAAGATCTCTTTGAATATAAAGCGACTTACTAAAAACCAGGGAGTACTTCTCTCTCTCTCTCTCTCTCTCTCTCTCTCTCTCTCTCTCTCTCTCTCTCTCTCTCTCTCTCTCTCTCTCTCTCTCTCCTTCCCTCCCTCCTTACCTTCTTTCCCTCTCTGTTTTGAGAGAGAGAGAGAGAGAGAGAGAGAGAGAGAGAGAGAGAGAGAGAGAGAGAGAGAGCTTGAAATTACTGGAATATTTAACCATATACTTCTGAGGTTTTTCTGTCTGAAATCCAGAAGCTTGGGAACCAGTTTTATCACTTGGGGAAATGTAGCCTAGGCTATAAATGGGGATATCTTTGGAGACCGAAGTGATAACTAACATATGAGAATTGTTTAGTTTTCTAGTGAAAATTCTATACCTAGGATATCATGCAGAAAATGGAAGTAAAGACAGTATTCGGCTTACCAATAATAGTGATTAATAATTATTATTATATTTTTTAAAAACAAAGAAAAATGATGCTGCTTATTAGTGCCAGGTTTGAAATCCGCTCCCATATTCATCTCGGAGTATTCTCAACTGAGACTTTGGCACTGTATATGGTGTGTTTTGCATACAGTATTCTGAAATCTAGTCTAACCAGAAAAACATAACCAAGACATAAGAAAAGTTGCAATCTGTAGTAAAATATGATCCATACCCCCTTCCCCGTCTGTGTGTATGTGTGTGTGTGTGTGTGTGTGTGTGTGTGTGTGTGTGTGTGTGTGAAGGCAGATAAAGGTCTCCTTAGAATTGGAGAATATCATTAAAATATTGCTAGATTGAAGAGATACTAGCCCACTTGAGCATGTGGCTCTAACAGGACTTGCCCTTCTCCCTCATTCCCTCTGGCTTGCTAAACAGTTAGATTATATTCCTAAAGTAGCACCCAAAGTCTGTTCCCTTATTTGGCCAATCCCTCTTCTTGGGACTGACTACCAAGGTCCAACTATCAAAGTATTGACGTCCAGCAATCAAAAGCCCCCTTCGGCTCACCCAGTTAACATACCCAGTTAAAATAAAAAACCTCATCCTAATATGGAGTTTCCCCCTGTAGCTTTTTAAAGCGCCATTTTTCTATGTGCCGTATCTGTCTCCTCTCTATCCAGAAGCAGTTCTTTTTCCTATGGAACAAATACCCTTGCCCCATTTCTCTTGTTCACTTCCTTTTCCCCCTCATCTTCTATCTCCTGCCTTGTCTCCTATTCCCTTCCCCCTGTCCCTCTGGGGCAAATAAATCTCATTTGTGCTGAGAACTTGGTTTGAGGTGTCCTGAGCCAATTTCAAGGTTCCCTACATAGATGACTTAGCTTCAAATGTTCATCATTTTCTGTGGTAGTAAAAATCACTTCTGAATTCATCACCTGGTTTCTCAATATTGTATCCTTTGTTAAAGATGAACCAAGTTGATCTGATCCTTCTAGGAAGGAACTATTTAAGTCTCTTGGTCAAGTATATGTTGGCACCATTTCCCCTCAAGTACTCAAAGGGGCTCAAACACTTGCTGCAAAACAGATAGAGTGAAATCAGACCAATTGCATTCTAGAATATCAACGTTTGCTAGCTGCAGAGTTCTCTGGACTGGGGCTTCTTCACAAAGGTTGCAGAGTATGATGTCGATTCTCAGATAGTTTCAGTACTCAAGGGGAGTCTGGTTTAACCATAGCAATTGTGAGCACATCACACAGGGGAGATATACAGGCCTCAGAGACAGGAAAGAATGAGGCTATGAACCTAATTGCAGAGACCACCATCAGCACCACTTTATATGAATGTCATAGCCCTTTGAGAATAAAACTGCTTAAAGTCTTCAGTGATTTCAATTTCGTATTTAGAGGATATATTACTATTCCCTGATAAATAAGTATCTTCTCTCTACAGGGAATATGAAGATGTAATTCTGGTTCTTTAAGTGTTTAGAAAACTAATATAATAGCAGACATTGTATGCAGAATATGTAAAGCTTCCCAGAGGATAGAATATGTCTATAGTGGCTTCTAATGAGGAAATTTAGAGAGACTCTTCCAACAAAGAAGCATTGCTGTGAGGGAGGAGATGTGAGATCTAATTAATGGAGTCAATTTTATAAAGGAGAAACAGCTTAATAGGCTTCCAGTACCCCACTAAATTAAATTGAATAATTAATGTGATATAATTTAAAAGGTAGGGCTAGAAGAATACTACGTTTCATGATTGTCTACATAATAATTTTATTGAAATATAACATCTGTACTCTAAAATATATTCATTTATTTAAAGTATAAAATTTAGTACCTTTTACTATATTTAGAGTTATGTAAGTATCAGCATTATTTAATCATTGCTATGTAAAAAATTACTTATGAACCCTATGGCTTCTATGTAAGCATAATGCTCAGGAGCTTGGTCAATCCATTTATTCTTGCTGCAGTTTTTCTTTGCAGGAGTGAAATATCAAATACTGTCAGTAAATTTATCAGGAAGAGCAGCCATTACTTCATGTTATGTCAACTAGGGGCTGCGTTTTAGCTGAGAATTGAGTGGTGCAAAAGAACAAGAAGTAAATCTGAGGGTAGAGATTTTCAGGAGGCAGGTAAAGGAGTCGAGAAGGACGAGTCAGCCTGAGCATGAGTGCTGTATAACAGGAAGAAACCAAAAGAGCCCAGAGCCTGTGACCCACTGGGAAGAGGGGCTATGGAAGGGACCTGGGAAGTTTCGAAGGGCTGGAACTCCTAGGGACTTTCAGGATCGGAATGTGTCTGTTAATCTAAATCCACTGAAGAGTTATTAGACGACTTTAGATATAAGGCTTCTCGTTTTGGTTTTAATATGTGAACTCTGTGGAAAGGTGAGTTTATGGAGGCAAAAAGGGAAACAGGAAGATCAGACAGAGCCTCTGTATTACTTCAAGCAAGTTGCATCAAAGGCTCAAACAGAATGGTAGCAGTAGATGGGACAGGGAAACTACCTTTCCTTTAACTAAGTATGTCCACAACTAAAGGCAAAGACACACCCTCTGCCAAAACCTATCAGTCACCAGCCATTCACCAGAGAAAGGTAGAGCCACATGAGGCCCTCTGGCATCCATCACGGACTGTTGATGGGCTCATTTTGTACAGGCCCAGTGCAGGCAGCCACGCCTGCTGTGAGTTCATGAGTATCATGTGCAGAAGATGACATTTCTTGGCCCTTCTTCAAATAATCCAGATCTTACCTTTGTCATTATTCTTCTGCGATATTTCCTGAGCCCAAGATAGGGTAGAGGAATGCAAATAATGTTTTCAATATGTTTTCCAAAATTAGTTCCTATTTTTATATCAAATATCTTTTTCAACTCAGCCTCATCAACACTTCTCATTATGAGATAACATCTCATTGTAATTTTTATTTGTATTTCCCTGTTGATTAGCAATACTGCTTACCTTTTTTTTCAGTTAGCTATTCACCTATCTTTGAAAAATGATTATTGAGGTCATTTGCCCATTGTTAGTTGAGTTACTTGGTTTCTGGCTATTGAGTTTTATGGATTCCTTATATATCTCACATATTAACCATTTATCAGATGAATGGTTTGAAGTTATCTGAAGACGGCCTTTTCATTTTGATAGCTGTTTTCTTTGTTGTCCACAAGTTTTTAAATTTGATGCCATTCTGTTTATTTTTTATTTTGTTGCCTGAGCTTTGGTGACTCTATTCAACAAATGCTTTTTCCATGCCAATAGTAAGGAGTTTTATGGTTTTAGTTAGAAACAAGCCTTTAATTCATTTCAATTACTGTCTATATATGTTGCAAGATGAAGGTGAATCTTCATTCTCCTGTTATTTGTGTACACAGTTTCCCCAACATCCCTGGTTGAAGATGATATCTATTCACAGAATTATTCTTGGCACCCTTGCCCAAGGTTAAGCAGCCCTAAATGTATAGCTTTATTTCTGTATTATTTCTTCTAATTCCATTGATATATGTGTCATATGCCACTTCTTCATGCCAATTTTATTCTTCAACAGCAAACATGAAGCAGCAAGAGAAGAAATAAGAACTGGGACAAAGTTATAAACCCTCAAAGTCCACCACTGGTGCCATACTTCTTCCTGTAAAACTGCAATTCCTAAACCTCACCCAAACAGGACAACCAACTGAAGTCAAGTATTCAAATATGTGAGCCTACAAGTAGCAATAAATTAACTTTACTTTTTTTTCAGTTTGAATGTCTTTTCTTTCTTTTTTTTTAATCTACTTGCTCTGTCTAGGATTCCCAGTACCATATGGAATAGAAATAGATAGTATGAGAAGTTACATCTCATTCCTGATTATAGAGGAAAATATTTCACCCTTTCATTACTAAGTACAATGAACAGAGCCTTTGAAATATTAGAATGTCTTTAGTGAACTACAGAATGACATACACTTTACTGTCAAACAGCTCTGAGCCTAGTGAGTGAAAATGTGTAATAAGGCCATAAGTAAAATAGTTACAGTGATTCAGATGCTAATCACCATCTACTGAACTCTTACCACAAGTCAAGTCATATGTCTTACCAAAACATGCAAGTATATATATATTTGAGAGACAGTTTACATATGTATGCATGTATGTATATATATATATAAATATTATATATAACATATATAATTATATATAATATTTTTCTCTGTCATAAGTAGTTTTCAAATAATTTATATAACAAAGCACATGAAAGAAACAAGTCCAAGGAATGCAGAGCATAATGCTCAGGTCATTTTTCATTGAAGAATTATGTGTCCTCCACAGGAAACTACATTTTCCTTGAAACATTTGAAAATACAAATGCCAGTTGATTTCATATTTTCCAATGTAATCACTTGTGGACCCAAATCAAAAATGATTGATTAATTTAAACTTACATTAAAGAAACAAACCAGAGATATTATAAAAAGTCAGGTTGCTTTCCAAAGGAACCAACATGCATTTCTTCTCCTTATCAGCAAAGACTATGATACTTTCATACTATCTTTGGTAATGTATTAGGCATATATACATACATAAGTATGTATACACATATATACATACATACACATTTATCACTGAGTTCATATATATATATATGAATTTTATATCGCAAATAGAAGCTTTTAATTAAAAATCATCGAATATATAGCTTTGTTTACAATTTTTACTTTAAAAGACTAATGTTTTTAAAGATGCAGAAATTGTGGTCCAGGTAATTTCAATTATTATTTAAGGTCACAAATCAAATTTGCGTTCAAGCTACATTTGGAATTTTGTTCTTCTGACTCAGACATGTCTAGAATTTTTTATTCATTTACCAAACCATTTATGTCCATATACACATTAATCTGTTCATTAAATTTTTATTGAACATTTAGTATGTTCCTGTGCTGTGACTCCATGAACTAATATGGGTAATGTACCCATAGCTGATCAAAAATAAATAAATGAAAGATTCTTCTCAAGTCTATCTTGGTGAGTCAATGAGGTTATTGATGTTACTTACAGTATCATGGGTTTGGAACTACTAACAGGAACATGGGGGACTCAACATCAGCCAAATGACTGCAGAGCTTATCTCAGCATTTGTAATAATTCACAAAAGCCACATCCATGGGGCTAGTGCAGCCACTACTGAAGATAATCTTTTCCTCTCCGGAAATTGTTTCCTGCTCATATGAACTAAAGAGACCTAGTGATTCTTCTAAGTTTCTGAGCTTTCTGAGTCTTGCTGAGTTTGTGAGATCTTGAGCCTCATGTGTTTTCTTCACTGCCTGAATCTTAGTAGTTCCCCCACCCCCTTCAGACGGGAATATCTTTAATCACAAGGAAGCAGTATATAATACTCTACCTCTTTATTTAATTCTCCTACTCTTTCTACATTATCTTCCATGATACCCCATCCTTAATTGAATGATATAGATATCTATTTGTTTTCATCCATTTATGGCTCAGCAGTGTGACATTAGCCTGTATGCACAATCATTCTCAGCCGTTTGGCAAGTGATGTTCTCAGCAATAACCACCACCCACCACAAATAAAGAGGTTTCTCTCCAAGATGGAAGTTGACAACATTAATCTTCAGGCATAAAAACACAGGATTAAAAGGAAATGTGAAAAGCATATCACTTCTATTTAACAAGATGATAGAAATATTTTCCTACTAAACTCTATAACAACCCAACCATGGACTTTATACCTGACTACAGTATCAGACACAGATTCTGTCATGTAGAGTGAACCTTAAATCCAATAGTTGAGTTTCAACCATAACTTTCATAGCATTATTGCACCCACAAGCATATATTGCTTCTTATGTAAGTAGTATAGCACATGGGCTGTAATCAAACATGACTTGCAGCAAAACATTCTCCCCAGAAACTACAAAGGATTTCCCCGTGCTACAAAAGCCAACCAGTAGGGAGATGGATTCCAACTTGTTCTTTATCTGATTTCCCCATATTCTTCAGCCAAATCACAATGTGCCTTTGGCAAAAAGGATTTGCTGTGCAGTTTTAACATGCAGCTAACAGCATTCAAGTCCTATAAGTTTGGGGCTCTCAGTGGTCTCACTGGCTAACCACTCAGAGGAAAATAGTTCAACTTTGACACTTCGAATTTTCTATGTGGTGGCTCCTGGGAATCAATCTCTCTCTCTCTCATTCTTCCTCCTACACAGTATCAGACTCTTTACCTGTGGGTTTTGTTTTTTTTGTTTTACCATTTTCCCTTATATTCTTTCAATTTTGTGGCACACTCAATGGCTAGCATTACATAATTAAAATTTTGATAGAAAATGGGCAAAATCTCTGAAGATACTTGCTGTTCAATTCAAGGAAGTATAAATTACTCTCAAGACGTGGCAGCTAAGGACATACAAAAACGAAAACTTTAGTGCGGTCCAATGTGGAATTAAAAATTCATCATTTGCATCAGTTGTTGTCTCTGAAGAGCAATTTTGAGGATAGTGGCATGGGTGCAGAAGATCCGACTCTACTTTACTTTCTATAATAGTCATTTTCCAGAAAACATCTGACTTCTCACACAGGCTATACACAGCTGTTGAAAGGGCTTTGGATTAGATGCATGAGTTCTACCCTCTAAAATGTTCTTATAGTTTCTGTGATTCTGCTGCAGCTCCAAGCAGTATATCCTGCTTGAGGTTCACAACCTTACTAGGGGCATCTCACTCAACCACGAATAACTGCATTTAGAATTCTCACTCTTAGGTAAGCCTCTATAGTAGTAGGTTGCAGTTTTGCCGCAGAAGTACATCTCCCCCAGGATGGTCCCTCTCTGAGGACAAATACACACATACTTGTAGCATGAATCTTAGAGAGTCTTATTAATAAAATCAAACCTGGGGCCAGTTATTGGGGTCAATGCTGGATGGTCAGAGAGACAGAACAAGTCACAGCTAACCTCACCTGGCCAACTTCTCAGCTGATTTTGTTTCCTCAGACTGGAAGCCTCTGTGTCCTCATATCCGAATGTCTCTCAGTTGAACTGTGCTGCTAGAAGCCTGAAAGCTTAACCAGCCAAATGCTTAACCAGCCAAATGCTTCTAGTTTCTGGTCCTCACGCCTTCTATACCTTTCTGCCTTCTACCATCACTCCCTGGGATTAAAGGCACGTGTCACCATAACTGGCTGTTTCCAGTGTGGCCTTGAACTCACAGAAATCCCAGATGGATTTCTGCCTCTGGAATGCTAGGATTAAAGGCGTGAGTGCCAACATTTTCTAGCCTAAGTATCTAGTGGCTTTTCTGTTCTCTAACCCCAGATAAGTTTATTAGGGTACACAATATTTTGGGGAAAACAATACCACCACACATACTTGGGGGAGATCATTGTCCAAAACTAGGACAAGCTTAGTTTGTTTTGCCTGCACTATACTTGCCTCACATAAACTGCTGTCTTTTGTCCCAGTACTCAGGGGGTTGTTATAAAAATTTAAGGTACAGTTAACTGACTCCAATATCTACTGGAGATTCAAGATTTTGTATATTAGTAGGAGGAAAATAAAGGTATAAATCAAATGGATCCTAAAGTTACAATGTGTGTCCCTTACAATCTTGTTCATCCATTGGAAGAGTGGCTGGGTTTGTTCCTGTCCTGGGAGATCTCTTTCATCCATAGCAAGGGATATAGTGAGGACTACCGATATCATTCTATATTCCATTTCCTTTGCCGCTTTTCTGAAATTCTTGTCAGGTTTTCAAGCCTTCCAAGAACTCACAAGCAGCCTTCCGTCTTTATTTTTTCTTTCTAAGAATGCTAGATTATTCCAAATTTTGCCATATTGGCTTTTTGGTAACCTAGACTGCCTCCACTGTATTTTCTCATTTGTGTTCATCTCTTTCTTAATGCCTTAGCATCTTATGGAGTCAATGCCAATCAAAATCACTCAGAGCTCCCAGAGCTTCTCCCTGTAGGTAAATATTGTGTTCTATCATGGGGCTCAGCAAAGTCACTAAATTCCCCAAATAAGCCTAAGGTCTATGACAAATCAACCTCTTATTAAACACAATCCTAATTATCTCAATGAACTCAGCATCAAACACAGTCTCTTGTATTCCAGATTCTCAATAATGACTCTCCTTTCTCTAATGTTTTCCAAATTCTAGTGCTTTATGGACACTTGAGCCAGTGATGATAACCAAGCATCCCATCCCTAATGACTCATGAATTGGTCCATCAGAGATTGATTTCCTTCATATTGCCTCATATTATGTAGCTTTTGTCTCAAGAAATGGTGAGTAGTTATATTACTCAATTTTTCAATTCCAGGACACTCTAACAAATATTATCCACCCTGTGACCCACAGCTTCAAGATATGGGTTATTAGAGTCTCTTTTATTTCTTATTTTCAGGGGAAGTATGATATTTTATTTAGATTGACCAGGGAATATCCAACTGAGAATGTCACTTTTGAAAACATTCCAAATGGAAGCAAAAGAATGAGATTTGTGTGAAGCATTTATCTAATTATTATGTTGTCAATAAATACTCAGGAGTCAGATATCAGGTAAAAACCTGATTGATCAGAGAAGTGACCTCCTCTCTATCTCCTTCCTTGATACGAAAGAGCCCATGAATCTTGCTAATCCCCCTCCCTACTACTTTCTGTGTCTCTCTATATATAGACACAGAAAGTAGTAGGTTCTCTTGGGTCCTCCAAAACCTCTATGGCTAATTTTGGTCAGCCAGTTGCTAGCTGCTCCCCGTGATTCAAGTTTAAACTTTATTGACAATCTTGGGAGTGTCAGAGTGCAATCAAAATATCCCACAACATT
The DNA here is from genome assembly GCF_949786415.1 of Peromyscus eremicus. Classification (NCBI taxonomy): domain Eukaryota; kingdom Metazoa; phylum Chordata; class Mammalia; order Rodentia; family Cricetidae; genus Peromyscus; species Peromyscus eremicus. Next base: position 12,738,973 of record NC_081416.1, read on the forward strand.
TCCCTATTATTGTCTAAATAAAATGGAACATTTTGAAACTAAATCAGTTAAACAGTATACAATAAGAATAATTATCAGGTAAGAAATACATTTACAATGTCCATTTGCATTTGGCAAAATGAGGAAACACACTCTATTATCTATCCTATCTTGGTGAGTCCAAAGTTATGTACCTAAATCACTTTCTATCATAATTTGTGCAACGAACTCAAAACTATCTTTTTATACCTCAAAATATTTTCTTAGATAAACAATTTAAGCTTTTATATCTGCCAAGCTTATATACTTTACACCTCTTTTGTGAGTTTGTTTTCTGAATTTGGTAACAAGAAAAACAGTAACTATAACTGTCTAGTAGTCTTCAACCCAATCAGAGACCCAAGAAGGATATATTGCCTGAGGAAACGGGAAGTGTTAAACAAACAACTTCTAATACTATAGAAATAACAGGGACATTTGGCTGCCTGGACAATCACCCAAGGTTCCTCTGTAATATTGGGGCATCCATTTTCAACCTACAGACCTAGAATACCTGACAAATTTTTCTGTGAAGTAGGAACTTTGAGGGACTGTCTTACCTTGTCTTGGCAAAGTTTGGCAGTTGCTTTTTTTGTGTGTCCTGCTTGTCCAATTTGGACAGCATACTATTAGCTATCAAGGCAAGGGCAGTTTCTTACCTAGTGACTAGCTTTTGCCACAAAAAAAGCAAACTCCATATGGAGGTTCTTTGATGCCCATCATCTTCTCTGAAGTAGATTGGTGCTGCCAGGAGAAGATTTGTCTTGTTGTCATGATAAACCTTATGTTATTAAAACATTTCATGTGCCATATTCTGTAGATCTCTGAAGTGTTTGAAAACCATCTATCTATCTAAAAGATATCTCTGTTTGATCTTAAAAACATATTTAATGTAACAGCAAATTTGATTGTTAGATGACTAGCTACTAACCTATATTTCTTACTTATCCTAAATAGTTTGTAATAATAATTTTTACATCATTATAAAATGATGTAGAAATTTACATCACATTATGAAATGAGTTGCATAGGTACAATTCCTTAAACAAGAGTAATATATATATATATATATATATATATATATATATATATATATATTAACAAAAATAACTTTAAAGTTGTATTAATATATAAAAATCCATAACAATGTAAGATATTTGATATTAATGGTTGCTTTTAATTTAAAGTAGATTCAATACTCTACCTTTTTATCCTATCCTTTCCATATCCCTTCTTTTCTTTTTAGAAAGAGATTCTTGAATCCAATCTCCTTTGTTTAGTTTCCTCTTTTACCATGGCCAGTAACAATTTGCAACCAGCCTAAATGATGACAAACATTCATAGCCCACTGAAATTTCAAAGAAACACCCACCCCACTTCTTGGGAAAGTGGGTATCATATTCTTAAAATTACTTCACATTTTCTAGGGGTGACAGCATCTTTAGGGGACCCTGAGAAAATTAAGATAATTGTCAAGTTCTGGGAGAGCTAGCAGTATCATTAGTTGTCCATTCTCTGTGTAATGAGAAAGTTCAGGGCTTATCTGAAGTCCTGATTAGAGTAGTGAATGAGGTTGGACCATCTTAGCTAACAGCTTTGAAGCTGTTCTAGATGCAGAATTTTAAAGAAACTGCAACAGAAGCATTTTGAGGCTGGATCTTTTTTTTTTTTTTTTTTTTTTGCTTTCAAACTGCATGGCCGTGGCAGGCTTCTTGCTAACTGTTCCTATAGCTTAAATTAATCCATTTCCATTAATCTATGCCTTGCCACATGGCTCGTGGCTTACCAGCATCTTCACAAGCTGTTCATCATCGTGGTGGCTGGCAGTGTCTCTCTGACTCAGCCTTCCACTTCTCAGCTTTATTCTCCTCCTTGCCCCGCCTATACTTCCTGCCTAGCCAACGGCCAATCAGTGTTTTATTGATTAATTAGCAACACATTTGCCATACATCCCACAGCACTTCCCCCACTTACTTGTCTTTATTGGTGTCTTTTTTTTCTGAAAACACACAAACTTTTAAAGGTAACATACATATCTGCATTAACACAGTATGGAATGATGTGTGCTGTGCCTAAATCAGCTGAAGATGATTTTTTTTTGGTTCTATGTTTGAGCAACTAAAAGACATCTGTCAGCTTTGTAAGTCCATTTGTACTACATAACCAAACTGTAATATAAATCTCTATCCACCCATGTGAAAGGATGGTATGTAATAATAAGTTATGAGGATGCTTTAACCAACAAAATTTACCATGTCTCATCCAGTCTCAGAGCTGTTCCCATGTTGAGGGATCAGCATACATGTCACCTGTCCTGTAGTCTTTCCTGGCTTTTCCCCTCATGTCTGTAGCCAAGTTTTTCCTTACCCAAACAGATCTGATCTTCACTAATTTTGAAGAGAAGTACAACTCTTTTTGTTCCCTGTGGAAACAAAAACATAAACTCTCCCTCTAATGCAACATATTTTCTGACTTCTATTTAGAAGTTAAAACACTCTTTTTTTTTAGATTGCTTTGTTATGTTTATTTTTTATTTTATTTTATTTTATTTTTTTTTGCAATACAATTCAGTTCTACATATCAGCCACGGATTCCCTTGTTCTCCCCTCTCCCGCCCCCCTCACCTTCCCCCCAGCCTGCCCCCCATTCCCATCTCCTCCAGGCCAAAGCCTTCCCTGCAGACTGAGATCAACCTGGTAGACTCAGTCCAGGCAGGTCCAGTCGCCTCCTCCCAGGCCGAGCCAAGCGTCCCTGCATAGGCCCCAGGTTTCAAACAGCCGACTCATGCAATGAGCACAGGACCCGGTCCCACTGCCTGGATGCCTCCCAAACAGATCAAGCCAATCAATTGTCTCACCCATTCAGAGGGCCTGATCCAGTTGGGGACCCCTCAGCCATTGGTTCATAATTCATGTGTTTCCATTCGTTTGGCTATTTGTCCCTGTGCTTTATCCAACCTTGGTCTCAACAATTCTCGCTCATATAAACCCTCCTCATTCTCGCTAATTGGACTCCCAGAGCTCCACCCGGGGCCTAGCCATAGATCTCTGCATCCAGATCCCTCAGTAGTTGGATGGGGTTTCTAGCACGACAATTAGGGTGTTTGGCCATCCCATCCCCAGAGTAGGTCATTTCGGGCTGTCTCTCGACCATTGCCAGCAGTCTGTTGTGGGGGTATCTTTGTGGATTTCTGTGGGCCTCTCTACCACTTTGCTTCTTCCTATTCTCATTTGGTCTTCATTTACCATGGTCTCCTATTCCTTGTTCTTCCTCTCTGTTGTTGATCCAGCTGCGATCTCCTGCTCCCCCAAGCTCTCTTTCCCTCGGCCCTCGCCCTTCATTACCCCCACTCATGTCCAGGCTGTTCATGTAGATCTCTTCCATTTCTCTGTCATTGGGTGATCCCCATGTCTTTCTTGGGGTCCTGTTTTCCAGGTAGCTTTCCTGGTGATGTGAGTAGCAGTCCAGTCATCCTTGTTCCACATCTAGTATCCTCCTATGAGTGAGTACATACCATGTTTGTCTTTCTGAGTCTGGGTTACCTCACTCAGGATGATTTTTTCTAGATCCATCCATTTGCTTGCAAACCTCATGATGTCATTGTTTTTCTCTGCTGAGTAGTATTCCATTGTGTATATGTACCACATTTTGTTTATCCATTCTTCAGTTGAAGGGCATCTTAAGTCCAAGTGGATCAAGGACCTCAACATAAATCCAGCTACTCTGAACCTGCTAGAAGAGAAAGTAGGAAGTAGTCTTGAATGCATTGGCATAGAAGATCACTTCCTAAATATAACACCAGTAGTACAGACACTGAGAGAAACAATCAATCAATGGGACCTCTTGAAACTGAGAAGCTTTTGTAGAGCAAAGGTTACGGTCAACAAGACATTCTTAAAATACATAGGTTGGCTTAATTCAGCAGTTTCCATAATCTAATGTCTCTTAGGAGCTATTGTATTTGTACATTAGTATTTAAAAAAAAATGAACGTCAACAAAATACCTTATAGGATTCAGAAACCTTAAGATTTCCCATCTCTCTGTGGCTTGCTTTTTTTTTTTAATTATTTTACTCTCTCTTTAAACACGTCATTGTCTTTAAACTATTATTTTTCTATGACTGTCTATATCATTTTCTTTTCTTTCTTTAGCATCTAAGCACATTTTAAACATAATGTATCATTTTAGAGGTTTTCTGTGTCTGTACCTGCCTTTACTAAGTACCTGCAGTATTCTGAACTTGTGAGACAAACCTTAAACTGCCATGTCAGCTGCTGCATGGGCTCAGCTTAGCGCATGGAGCTGGTGGCCGGTTCCAGTCCACAGGCAGTGGCCAGTAGCCCTACCTCTGTACACCCCTGAGAGAGTACAGAACTAGGAAACCACATCTGGCTTTTTATCCAGAATTTTTCTTAGCTTTCTCAGGCCCTATGTTTGGATATTGGAGCCCCACATTGAGTGCTAGATAAGGCATTTATCTAATTATTCCTTTTTCAATAAAATTTTGGGAGTCAGATATCAGTGTAAAAACCTGATTGGTCAGAGAAGTGGCAGAGAAGTGACAAGTGACCTCCTCTCCATCTCCTTCCTTGATCCAAAAGGGCCCATGAATCTTTCTAAGCCCCTCCCTACTACTTTCCTTATCTCTCTATGTGTATCCTGCATCCTCCAAAACCTCTATGGCTAATTCTGGTCAGCCAGTTGCTAACTTCACCCCTGACTCAAGGTTAAACTTTATTGCCAGTCTTGGGAGTGTCATAATGCAATCAAAATATCCCGAACCACTTTTGGGTATCCAGACAAAGAGAATCATAAGGAAGGAGAATAGCATGAGCTAAAAGTCAAGGCAGACATTTGACTTTGATATTTGGAGGAAACACAGATAACAACATACCATGAGTAGCACGGGTATGGGTGAATGCACTGGGAGAAGTCATGATATGTCAGAATGGCCAGTCATGTGCTACTCTGAAGGGTAATGTTAGAATTCACATTTCCATATAAGAAAGTTTCCAGTGGGCAGTAGTTTTTTGTTTGTTTGTTTGTATTTGTTCATTTATATTATACCATGCCACTGACCTTTTATAGAACACAGGTTCTCTTTCATCAGTTAAACAGCATTACTCCAGTTATGGAAAATAATCAAGTCTATGGCCTTTTGTTTTGTGAATATGGTAGTTTTATGAATGACAGAGAATATTAACTAGAAAATGAAAGAAGCAGTAAAATTGATTGTGAATCTACTTCAGGACTTCAATAGAAGGGGTGATGTGACTGTTTTTTTTTTAAGTTCCACTTTTGAGGGAAGCATGTAGATACATTTCTCAAAGTGGCAAAATAAATAACATTAAGAATATATCTTGAATGATTGAAAAATCAAAGCAAGTTGGCATTAAGTCTTAAATTTTCATGCCTTTATATATAAAAATTGCTGAAAAAACTTAGTTCGTACTATATTCCATCAAAATGAAATATGGCATTTTAATGAGAAATGTCATCTTCCTGGTTGACAAAAGGACAACAAAAATGATAAAACCAGACAACATCACTAAAGCACAACCCCCCCATATCCAGTATTTCATTCATTTTGATGTATCTGCCAAGTCTTTGGTTTCTTTTGGGAAGAAAGCAGTATATGAAGAAGGAGTATAACTCAACATTTATTTATGGCTGTCATTGTTTTCAATATTGAACAGATATAGAATGAAATTTTGACTTCATGTCTGCCGTTTTTAATAAAAATCTTTATAATAAAAACTACATTTTTTATTCTTTTGGGATTCTAGATGCCTTTGTGAATAAGCATTAGTCAAGCTTTGTTGATACTTGGAGAGGGTTGTCTGTGCTAGGCATAACTTTTTTTTTTTTTTGGTTTTTCGAAACATGGTTTCTCTGTGTAGCTTTGCTCCTTTCCTGGATCTCACTTTGTAGACCAGGCTGGCCTCAAACTCACAAAGATCCGCCTGGCTCTGCATCCTGAGTGCTGGGATTAAAGGCGTGCGCCACCACTGCCCGACTAGGCATAACTCTTTTATTTACAATTAAGTTAAGAAACCAAGACATTGCCCCTGCTGCCTGGCCATAGAGGGACCCTGATGTAGGCAAACTGTGCTTGCCTCCTTGATTTTCCTTCAGTGTGAAACACAACTGACAAGTTCTGTGGTGATTTCAGAGCAGGCAGATGAGCCTGATGGGCAATAAGTGATCTGGGTTCCTGAGGGGAGTTCATCTATAATGGACCAGACCAGGCCTTAGTTCTAGAGCACCGTAGAAGGAGATGGATATGAGAGTGAAGTAAGCAACATTCTTGTAACAGGCCACACAGGACATTATGCCTGACTCCCCTTTGGATAATCTGCCCCCATTAAATCTGTGGGATGATTTATATGGTCTAATCTGCCACCGAAGAAATTTCATTTTCACCTGTGCAACCAATGAGCTGATGCAGAACATAAAATAGTGAAACAGGGGTTCACTTCTTCCTAAGATTTATGAAGTTTGCAAAAAAAAGTCTCTCTCCATCCAACATTTTACACTTTCCTCTTATTTTAGTCCTCTAGCAAAAATCACAACTACTCTCACATGAAGGCCATAGGTGGCAGGTGTGGCTAAATAAATGAAATTATCAGGATGATAAACTTCAGATTTTAGACCATAATCAACGTTTAACTGTGTAAAACACACACACACACACACACACACACACATACACACACACATACACACACACACACACACACACTCACAAAATGTCTTATTCTCTTAGCATCTGCCAATAAGCACCAAAGATTTGAGTTGTGAAATCACATATTCAGACTACTAGTGGTAAAACATATCTAACATGTATCATAAAGTGTTCTGAAACAATGAAGAAGTAGTTGTCGTACTGTGGCTGTATCTGGTAGATAACAAGACATAGGCTGACGAATTATGAAATTACTTCCTATAAAATCACAAGAGAGAGGTACATGGCTTGTATAAATATTCCAGATTTCCACTGCTTCTGAGGGGAGGTCCAGTTATATAATTATATCAATATGTGTTATTTCAGTTTTCTATGTTTGCTTCTAACTTTTGCTCATGTTAATGACTTCTGTTTTCTGATGTAGCTAATGTTTGAAGGAGAGAGATCATTGAATTTAACATTCACCTTTGAAAGTTGAGATGTAGAACATTCACATTTCATAAGTGGTTGATTGATGACCTAATCATTCAAGATAAATTTTCATGGCATGAAGTGAAATCATCCATGCATATATACACAGATATATATGTATTTCAGTCTTTATGAATTTACCATAGTAAACGCCTCCAATTTATCAAATATTTCATGTCTTTTGTACATTTTCCATCTATGTTGTCTCTTTTCATTATTCAAAACCAATCTTATGTTTTATTTTTATATTTTAAGTATTTCTTTTTGTTTGTTTGTTTGTTTTTTCGAGACAGGGTTTCTCTGTGTAGTTTTGGTGCCTGTCCTGGATCTCGATCTGTAGACCAAGCTGGCCTCGAACACACAGAGATCAACCTGGCTCTGCCTCCTTAGTGCTGGGATTAAAGGTGTGTGCCACCACCATCCAGCTTAAATATTTCTTCCTATTTGTGTGTATGATGTGTGTGTGTGTGTGTGTGTGTGTGTGTGTGTGTGTGTGTGTGTGTGTGTGTACAGGGGCTGATGTTAAATATTATCCTCAATCACTTCTCCAACCTTACCTTTTTTTTATAGGATCTATCACTGAACTGGAGCCCATCATTTTGGCTAGACAAGCAACCAGCAAGCTCCTGGGCTTTTTGCTTCCTTGAACTGCAGTTACAGGCACAGTACCACACCTGGCTTTTAAGTGGATGCTGGACATCCACATTCAGGTCCTTTTTTTGTGCACAGCAAGCCACTGGTTCATCTCCTCATCTCTCCAGGCCTCGGATAATATTTTACTGCTTCTAAGTTTCCCCACCAATCCCCAGTCTGATCTTGCAACCATCTGCTACAAAAACACATGTCCACGATATTAGCCCACTGATGGTATTAGAATGCATCCTTTGAGGAGATCTAATTTCCCACACACACACACCTTAGTAAATACCACCACCTATGAAGCGGGCACATTTTAGTTACTACACTCTCCTTCATATGATAAACCAAGGAACGTAAACTTCATTCTGAAATAACTAGATAGACAGTGCAGACTTTTGGGAAAGAAAGTGATGAGAACAGATTTGTGTTCCTGAATGTTCACTTATTCTGTGGTATAGACTATGGTGATGAATGAAAACAAGAACAGTTTGATGATCATTTTTATATTCTAGCATGTGAAGAATGGAGTTTCAATTCTGGCACAGGATTGATATTAAGGAGGTAAAAAGAAGAGGAATTACATTTTAATATCAAAACATTCAATATTTAGACACAGAATCTACTCTTTCCCTAACTATTCATATTTAATCAAGAAGGTTCACTTAGATTTCTGATTTACCTTTTTGAAAAGATAAGGGTAACATTTCCTTAGACTGGAAAAAAGAAAGAATATGAGCAGAAGATACATTCAGTTTTGAACACACTAAATTTGAATTCTTCATTTGTATCTCCCCTAGGAGTCTCCAAATAGATGGAAGTATAACACTGTCTAGGAAGAAGATGTCATATGGGCATAAAAGGGCTTGAAGTGGAACTTAAAAGTAACAAGAACGCTAAATGACGAAGTTGGGGAAGAAAAGCCAGAGCTGAGTTGTTCCACTGGATGCAACATGGAGTAGTGCAAAAGCAGGGGTGGGCTGAAATCAGTCCAGCAACGTAGGTCTAATTATAGTGACATAGATAGGTAACAGAAAACATTAGGTCCTTTTATCATATGTCATTATTAATGAAGTGTTCTCATGGGGTTTAATCCAGGAAGAGTTCATTCCTCTCATTTTTAATCTGTAACCCAGATCTCTTTGGTAGCAGTTGAAGAAGTATTGACATTCTCCAGTGAGCAAACAGCGAAGACCAACGATTAGGGAGGCTCACTGTTCTTTCTAGTTCCCAGCATGGCACTCTCATAATAAGCCAATTCTTGCTCTCATTTTCCATCTGAAAAATTCAATTCATTGTGAATTGAAACAAATAAAACCCTCCATACTACAAATTGCATTCGAGGTATTTGGTGATTTGCAGGCTGATGATATCGAAAGATTGTTTTATCAGCTTTGAAGGAAATATTCATCACCATTTTGGCAGCTTTGTCACTCAGATTTAAAACATCCTTTATATTTAACTGAGTAGAAAAGACAGGAGCAAGCTCTTAAAATAAAGGTGTAGAAGTTGAGTCATCTGGGTTTCTTTGCTTATCCTCTTACATTAAAAATACAATAAAATTAAATTAAAAAAAAAACAGTGAGTAACCCTGACCTAAAAATGTCAATGTCAAGGCCAGGTTGTTATCTTGTGCCCTGTAAACATGTAGGTGATGATTTTATTTTCCCTGAGGCAGACTACAGAAAATATCAAGTCATGCCTGAGACAAAGCTTGGTACAGTTGAAGTTGCTGCTTCCGTGGTCTTGCCTCCCTCAGTCTCAGCTAAGTGGGAAACGTATCTGAAGGCATATCTTGTAGTGGGTATCTGTTCCAGCTTTGACCTGGAAGTATTACTCCCACTGAGGCTGGGCCAAGACAGGAGCCCTTAAGACCGGAGATCCAGATGTGCCGGCTCTCTGGGTTCCTGGATCCTGGATGCTGGAGGTGGGTTGAGCAGTTTCCAGAGAACACTGCTGGACTGCCCTACACCTTTCTCGGACCCTGTAAACTATTCCTTTACTTGTAAGGTACCCCACAAAATAAACCTCCCTTTTAACTATGTGAAGTTGCCTTAATACTACAACCAACAACATCTCATCAACAGGAAGATTTTGCAGCAAAGGAACTTACAAGTTCATGTAAAGGCATCTCTTATATGCTCATTCAAAGTGGGATTTTATGTGAGAAGTCCACAAAATTGTCTTTAAAATTATCAAACACATATTGACAAACTGGAAGCCATTTCTCAGTTCTACAGCTGATGACAGCATATGGCATTAACACAAGATGTGAATTTTCCAACCTTGCCAGATTGTAGTTTAGGCAAATATGATGACAGCCACAGGTTGTCTTTAGAGAAACAGAGTTGTTAATTAGAGTTACATAAAGTATTACTGTGGATTCTCTAAGAAAAGAAATGAGAACCAGTACCTACACCAAGCTTAGAAAAAAACCCAGCTTGGCTCCCATCTATCACACCTGTTGCTATTTACCCACCATGCTTAAACAACTTGTTTTGCCCACTAGTATCCTGCAGAGCAGTTCCAAGAAGCCCAAAACATCTTGTCTTGTTTAGATATCCTCACATCATATTCTTCCTTTAGCTACCTAAACTTTCAAATTGCTGAGTGCTGAGGTAGAAGGTTTCTCAGGTTTTGCCTCTATGAAGACAAATGGATGCTAGCATAACAATTAAAGAAAAAGATGGAATCATGTAAATCCATTTCAAAGATTACATATGTTTGGGACAATCAAGGAAGGATTAAAATAATTGGTTCTACTATTGTGATATTATTGCTATTATTGTTGCTAAAGAAGAAGGGAATTGGTCTGCAGAGAGGGAAAATGATATATGTAGGATCACTGTATAAGGGTGGGTTTTATGAGTTTCAATCTTTTCTCTTCTCCCTCAAAAGTTCATATTCATTCAGCACATCAAAGTGGCCATGTGACGTGTTTTCTAATTAAAATTTAGAAAATGTAATATATGTTACTCTGGGTTGAAAGCTTTAAAAGCCACACATAGGGGCATTTGATTTTTTTACTCCTTCTATATGAGAAAATATGGAAACAAGTAGATGGATTCTTTGTCACCCTATTCTTATGTAAAAAGAGTAGGGACAAAAGCATCCTTATTGACTGATAATGAACAGGGAGTGTGAGTGAATAATAAACCATTTACTATTTTAAAACGTAAGGATCTTTTGGCTTCTCTTCTTATTTTTTACTATGCTTTCATTATAGTATAATCTATTCTACTGTGATTGAAATACTCATGGAGTATTATAATATCCAGGGACAGGATTCAAACTTCATACTTGTGTCCTATTTTTTGGTCTTATAGAGAAAGATGTGCTAAAATGCATACCTTCTCATGTGTCCAATGAGTTGGGGAGTAGAGCAATAAATATGTGTACTTCATAAATGATGTTTATGGCTAGTTGGTAAGCTGTCTTGGGAAATCATGCATAGCTTCGATTGACAACTAAACATCTATAGTTTAGATGTCATAGAAAAAAGTGACCTTGTCAAATTCTGTGATCATAGAGAGAATTCCTCTATTATTCTTTAGTTTTGCATTTAGCTCTGTTTTGGTCTGAATCTCAAATGTTTCTCACAGGTTGATGTTTTGAATGATGAATTTCTGACTTGTAAAACTCTTCAGGAGGATGTGGGTGGAGGCTTTAAGAGGTAGTACATGGTGCGTAAAAATGGGTCACTGAGGACAATTCTAGAAAAGTTATATGTACCCCGGTTCCAGTAATGGTTTCTTTTTTCTGGTCTCCTACAATGTAAGTACCTGCTACCTTCCACTTCAGCCACCAGGACAGAGACCCTCTACCATGCCTTCTGCATTAAGATGGACTGAGACCTCTAAAATCATGAGCCTGAATAAAACTTCCCTACCTCAAGTTGATTTTGTCAGGGATTTTGTCATAGTAATGTAGAAATTAACTAATAAGCTGTAAAACTCAAGGCCAACCTTCCTTCATATGTCAATTGATCTGTCTGCTGGAATTTGCCTGTAATAACCAAGCTATCTGCTCTTATGAAGTTTGAACAGATTTTGTATGTTTCACATATCAAACATTTAGAGATTGATGGCTCAGTAATATTGCTGAAGTCTGGATGCTTTTCTTCTCTTCTTTAGTCCTGAGTATATGTTACTCCATGAGAAGCACCATGGTTCCTCAAAGGCTGTTTCTGTTTGAGTTACCATGGACCCATTGAAGAAAAAGATGGGACAGAGGAAGGAAGGATGAGGACTGAGGCTCATAAATGAACTTTTATTTATTTATTTATTTATTTATTTATTTATTTTGGTTTTTTGAGACAGGGTTCCTCTGTGTAGTTTTGATGCCTATTCTGGATCTCACTCTGTAGACCAGGCTGGCCTCAAACTCACAGAGATCCGCCTGGCTCTGCCTCCCGGGTGCTGGGATTAAAGGCGTGGGCCACCACCGCCCAGCTCGTAAATGAACTTTACTCTTATTGATCAAATAGTGAGGTGTGAATATTCTTCAAAGATAGAGAGAGTTGTGGGGGGAGCTTGGAAACTGTGAGTTGGAATTTTATGATGGATTTAGAGGAAGCAATGTTGTAAGACCAGTATACTCTCAAAAATAATCTTGGCTCTTGCCAGAAAGGAAGAAGAAAATAAGTATAACATTTACCATACTATGGGTTTAAGTTCAGTCTGTGTTCTGAGATGAAAGCTGATATTCCTTTAGTGCACCTGATAAATTGCATGTTGCCCAACTCTCAGCAAAGGTTAATGTAAGAATGTAGAAATAGGATGCACTTTGGGACAATAAAAATTGTTTATAGATTCTCTGCTGTGTGGTCATGACACTCTAGCTACTTTTGTTTTTATGAATTAAGAGCCTTAGAATGAAGATCAAGAGCACTTGACTGCATAGCATTTTTTGGAAAACAGTGGGAATATACTCAATGGAAATGTGGCTCATTAATTCTAGTTCTTGAAAGTGCTCTTGAGTGGCAGCACGTGCTGGGATATGGATCCAGTTATACTTGAGTTTGCTTCAAGGATTTGCTCTTTGGTTACTGTCTGGTGGCTATTTGATCATGTGCATAGGTAACTTCACCTCAGTGAATTTCACTTTTATATGTGCATAATAAACTTGAAGTCTGGGGCTTCCAAATAATTTAAGTCATAGTAAGTAACTAACATTTATTATTATTCAGATTCTTCACAATGTCAAAACACCAAGAACAAATGTTTCCCTTAGACAAGAAATGTTGAATGGTTTCATTTTTCAACAATAAATTTTGATACCATATTCTACCATGAATCTCATCTTTCTTTGCCACTTCAAGCACTCTACATAACCAGCAGACAAAGAAAATTCTGAAAAATCTTTCTTATTTCTTCCAATTTCTCTGGGACTTAGCTATTGGGTGTCTAAGCGATTCTTTAAATTATTTGTTATGTCATAGTATTGTATAATTTACACTGAATGCATTCCCCTGTCTTGTATTATTTAATTCTCCAAAGTGTTTGGAGAAAAGATTTTATTTGAAAGCACTGACACACAGTAAAGTGGCATTGTTCCAGTGTTTTGCATCTTTAATAAAGTTGCTCTCAAACAGCATTTCAGTAAATGAAACATATCCAAGAATGACAATTTTTCTTATATCCAAGGTGTGCTCTGTCCAACTCGGGGACATAAAGCTTATTGTTATAATAGAACCCAGAGGTTTGTGTTTAATTTGATTTGCCTTTCTTTCTCCCTTTCTTTTCTTCTAAGGAATATTATCTATTTCTGAAATCATGAACATTTTTTCAACATATCACACAATGACAGATTAATGCACCATTAAGACTAGAGACATTTGGTAGCATGATTCCACCTCTAGCTTTGTGGACAAAGATATATACAAAGGAACACATACATGAATATGCTACATCAAAGAAATGAAAGAGGCTTTATCAAGTTGAATTATTTGTAACATCTTCAGGATTATTACAAGCTTCATTCAGGAAGCAGGTGCATGAAACAAAAAACAAGGAGATGATGCCTGAAGGACTTACTTCAGTATGAGTGAAATTTATGGGGTGGTTTCAATACTTAGAAGCAATGTAGCTAGGAAAAGAAAATGGAATCACTGCTATCAGCATGGTGAGGTAGAAACAAAACAAAAAAAAAGATTTTAAAAATACATGGGTATTCCTGTTTGGTGATAAATACGTTGTGATGACACTGCTACAAATCCATTTTTCTCCTCATTCTAGGGTGAATGGCTGAGTATAATGGGAAGTAATTATTTGTTCCTTCATGGTTATTAAAAATATAATGCTTGTTTTATAGAAGAGAAAGTTTCTTTCTTCCCAGTTGAGTGTCCTCATGGTAAAAGTTGAAGGATACTGCATAAATACCCCTTCTCCCATACAATCCCTGATGGGAACACCAAGTGTTAAACGTCAAGGAGTACTGGCCCTTACATCTTCTTTCTTTGATATTGAAACTTCTAATGTTCCAAGTTTAAGCATCTTCCACTGAAGTTGCCCATCTCTTGGAAGAAGGACATATCCAGGAAGCTGTCCGGTAACTCACAAAGCAAAGGATGTGTTACAATAATGCAGAGGCAGATGATGAATGTGGCAAAGAAGTCAAAAACTTGCCTTCAGTACATTTGTGTTGCTATAGCAAAACATCATAAACTAGGTGACTTGGGATCATTATGTAGAAGAACATAAGGTCCTTGTGCTCACAGATAAAATAGAGAAACCAGAATTGTTAAACATGCATACTTTTTTTCATCAACAGAAGAGGTTTTTGACCCTTTTCTTCCCAGAAAGCTGTAAATGAATGTTGCTATTTTGTAGAGACAGCCTTCACTCAAATCCCCTTATACTGCACATTGTTTCTCAGTCAGTAGAACCCATCCTCATAAAAGAGGTCTCACGTTCTTTGAAAAAGTTTTTGTGCTTATTACAAACTCTTCCTCCTTAGAGCCATATCCTGAGCATTGTTTCTCAGTCAATAGAACCCACTCTTGTGGAGGAGGTCACAGGTACTTTGCAAGAGACAGTATTTTGCAAAAGAGTTTCAATGTAGTTGTGCCCTATGCTTTATTGTTATAATTTTATTGAGGAAACTTTTTCCAAAATTGTAGTGTGTTTAAATGTATTAAAAAAATAAACAGCTTGGGGTCAGATTCCAGAAGTTTGAGGTACCCAAGCTAATTAAGTTGTACTGAACCACATTTCCTTCTTGTTTCCCACAGTAGAGCTTACAGGGATCCCCACAATGGTCACTTTATTTCTCAAAATTCTAGGGTAAGTTGGTCATGTAGAATATTACAGCCTGATGAAGACTGCTTCCAGAATTCACAGACTAACATTTTCCTGTATCCTCCCTTAGCAGAGAGAAGAATGGAGCTCTCTGGTGTCCCTTTGTTAGGACATTGTTTCCACACTACCAGCAAACACTTACACATAGGAGATTCTGTCCCAACCTGTGAAGACAGAGGCATATATTTGGTTTGTTTTGTTTCCAGTGCAGTTCATCTCTTAACATGTTTGAGAAGCCTGGCCTTATTTATAGATAGAAGAATGAACCTCTTCTCCTATTCCCTTTTGGTTTTTGGTTTCTGCCTTTTCCTCTACTTCCAGGTTTCATCAGCATATGACTTCAGTTGTGTTACTTTAGTCTTAACGTTTGAAAAAAAAGTAACTTGGCTACTACTATTTAAGACAGGGAAGAAAATGATCCAGTTAGTAGAAAACAACCTTCAGAATGTTGGCTGTAGCCTGGGCACTCTGCTGAGTACTATGGCACATCAAATCCCTGTGGTCTTTAGAGAATAGAATAAGACACTTACTGTGGCAATAAATATGAGTCAGCAGTTGAGAGCAGTTGTGGCTCTTGTAGAGGACCCGGGTTTAGTTTCCAGCCCTAATATGGTGCTTCACAGTCATTCCATCCATAACTCTGGTTCCAAAAGATCCAAATCTCTTTTCTGACCTCCAAGGTCACCAGGCTCCAACATGGTAGACAAACATACGTGCAGACAAAAGACTCATATACATAATTTAAAAAAACTTAATAAAAAGCTATTGTTTTAATCTTATGAAACAGTAAAGAAGATTTTGTGAAGTTATTTTCTTCAAGATAGTATAACTGTGAAAATGACAATGTTATTTTCAAGATAAGGAAATTGGGTCATAAAAATCATCAGGTGCTAGTAAATGAACCCCCTCATTTTTCTGTCAGAAAGAATAACCTTTTCAAATGCTCACTTTCTCTTTCCATTCTTTCCCTAGCCTTCCTTCCTTATCCTTCTTCAAGGAATGTTTTGTATTTTAAGATGATACAAAGCATGTGACTAAGTTGGCTGTCATAACTTGTGCTTGCACTGATTAAAATGTTCCACAAAATTGGAAAATCTAAAAGAAATGAATAATTTTCTCAATACACATCACTTACCAAAATTAAATCAAGATCAGATAAGCATTAGGTGTAAAGTAAATGATAATCATGCTACAATCCACAGACCCAGAGAGGCTAGGTAACAAGGAGGGGTTAAGGGGGACATTTGGATCTCCCTGGGAAGAGTAAATAGAAGAGATTTCATAGGTGGACTGGGGGTGGGTGGGGATTCGAACATGAGGGATCAGGCACGAGTCAGGTGAGGGGGAGAGTATTAAAAGAGCCTACATGAAAGGGGGTCATTCCAGGGACAGGTAGAAACCCAGTGAAAGGGATACTCCCTGGAATCTATAAGGATAATCCCAGCTAAGACTCCTAGGAGATACTTCCTGGAACTGGCCACCTCCTGTGACCAGGCAAGACTAAGACTTAATACAAGGTAGGTGTTTAGTCTTACTGCAACTTGATATGCCATGTTTTATTAATATTCATGGGAGGCCTGCCCTTTACTGAATAGAAATGGAGGAGGAATGGATAGAGGTTTTCAGAGGGGAGTGGGGGGAGGAAGTGGAAGGAGAGAAAGGCAGGGTGGGGGGAACTGCAGTAAGGATGCAAAATAAATAAATAAAATAATTAATTTTTAAAAATTATCAGATATCAGATAAGTAATTTAAACCAACTAACCTCCATTGAAACAGAAGTCATTAAAAGTCTCTCAACCAGGAAAAGCCGGGAGCTAGATGGTTTTAAGTGCAGAATTGTTTCAGACTTTCAAAGAAGAGTTAATGCCAATATTCCTCATATTATTACACAAAATAGAAATAGAAGAAGCAATGCCCAAAAAATTTATGAGGCTGCAATTACCATGATACTCAAAGCACATAAAGACCCAACGAAAAGTGAATAATAGACCAGTACTACTTATGAACATAGATGCAAAAATACTCAGTAAAATACTTGCAAACCTAATCCAAGAACACATCAAAAAGATCATCCACCTTGATGAAGTAGGCTTCATTCTGCAGATGAAGGGCTGGTTCAAGATACATAAACTGATAAATGTAAATGACCATATAAACAAACTGAAAGATAAAAATAAACAAATAAACAAATATCATCTCATTAAGTACATAAAGGCTTTTGACAAAATCCAACACCCATTCATAATAAAAGTTCTGGAGAGATTAGTTGTAAGGGACATATCTAAACATAATGTGGACATGGAGGTTTGGTTCATGAAGTTTCACAGAGTAACACTGAGTCTAACTGGAAACTGGGTAAGAGGCCACTCAGGTTTATATTCTCATAAAGAATCAGATTTTATTCTGACCTTGCCTCAAAACCAGAATGAGGCAGAATTTAAAAGCATTTGTATTTGATGAGTAAATTACAAAAGAGGCTATGCAGTCTATCGCTTTGCTATTTTTCATTTTCTTAGTTACTGTTCTATTGTTGTGAAGAAGAGACAGCATGACCAGGACAACTCAGAAAGAGTTAACTGGGACTCTGAGTTTCAGAAGACTAGGCTATGGAGAGCATAGCAGCAGGCAGGCTTGGAGCTGGAGAAGTAGTAGAGAGCTTAAATGTTGAAACAATGATGAAACAAAGAGAGAGAGAGAGAGAGAGAGACAGAGACAGAGACAGAGACAGAGACAGAGAGACAGAGAGAGACAGAGAGACATAGACAGAGACAGAGAGAGATCTGGGAAAGGTGTAGGCTTTTGAAAACTCAAAGCCCATTCTAGGGACCTATCTCTTCCAAGAGGATCACACTTCATAACCTTCCCCACATAACCGAGGACCAAGTATTCAAATATATGTACCTATGTAGGCAACACTCATTTAAAACACCGCATTGACTAGTATTATCCAGGTTTCTAGTGAAAAACTGTAACCAAGTGTACAGAAATGCAATTTTTAAATGTATAGATTGTTGATGAAGAAAGATCGAGTGAATTTAAAGCTGAAGTCATAATGTATGCTGGAAAAAAATATTTTAACTATTAAGGAGAGACTTCACATTCTTCACTGAGACAATAGTTATAATGCCTTTAGACTAAGACCTACACCTATAGAAGTTTCCAATTTCTAAAAATGTAAATTAATTTTAAAAGAGAGAGCCTAGCCCAAGAATGTACTTATTAATTTCCCTGCTCAAAAAACAACTGTGGAGTATGCATACACAGATTGGTGCAACTATGTTCCAAAGGAATCAGGACTCATGCCAATCTGCCAGCAGAACTTGACAACCCCATCCATGTGGTACTGTTTTTTACATACATGAAAATGTATGACTGAAAGTGTTATGGAGTCTTACACCAATATTCCAAAGAGTGACTGAGGTCTTAAGTTGAGCTGTGGCAGAGCTTCCTAAGAAAGTCTTACAAGAGAGGCCATTGTGTAAAACAGTTTAAGGTGAAGTCAAAGCTGCAGTGGAGATTCCAGGATGTTGGAAGTATCAGAACTTTGAGATGCCCACTAAAGAAAACTACATGCATGCATCTAGTAAAATAGACTCACAAGAGAGAGTCTGCGTGTGCTGTAGGCAGCAGAGTGGAAGAGGCAGGGCTACCTAAGTCCCTTGGAGCATAAATGATTCTATACTGAGTCCAAGATGCCAAACATGGAGCTACAGTATTTACTATTTTCCCTATCGGGTTTGAGTCTTGCTTTGGTGTGAGGTTTCTTGCTAGTCTCCCATTCTTGCCCTCTGGAATAGAAACGTTATTTTATTTTGTGCCATTACATGTTTGACATATATAATTTTTGTTTGTTTATTTGTTTTAATGATTGCTCACAGTTAAGAGTTTGCTTTGAGTCTCAGAAGAGATTTTTGAACTGTGTTATGGACTATAAAGACTGTGAAAGTCTTAACACACATTTTGCATCTTGAGATGGCCATTATCTGTATGAGTCAAGAGTAGAGTGTTGTGGTTTGAGTGTTAAATATCTCTCATTGGCTCATGTGTTTGAACATTTTCTCTAGCTGGTGATGCATTTTAGAAAGTTGTGGAATCTTTAGGGGATGGAGCCTTGCTGGATGCTGGATGAAGTAGGTCAATCAAGACAGGTGTTGAGTTTTTATAGTCCTGGCCTAATTTCTGTTTACTTTCTGCTCCCTATCTATGGATGCACTGTGACCAGTAAGCCTTCCACTCTTGACATGTTGTCTCTATTGCAGTGATGGAATAAACCATCTTGAAATATGAGCCAAAATAAATATTTCTTCTTTAAATATCCTCTTGTCAGATATTTTGTTATAGCAATGAGATAAATAACCACTACATGTAAAACCCCATATTTTAGGGAGATAAGGCAATATGATTACTGAAAATTGAGTCTAGGCTATGCTAGACAGTGGAATGACAGCCTGTCTTAAAAACAAGAGACAAAAATAAATTGAATAGAGAAATGGCAAAGAAAATTCCAAATCTTGAGGTACTTACACTTGGGTTCCAATGAATGAATATAATACTGAAAGACCCCGCTTATAGCAGGCTTTTACTTAGCATAAGAAACACCATTCTGCGAGGCAAGTACCAGAAAAACAGGGCGTCCTTGGCCTAACTGCAAAATGTACGTTTAGATAAACCACTTGGCATAAACCGTAATCAGCCAGCTGCAAAAGCCTGGGACCAAGGAAACACCCGCCCTGGGAAAGTAACCATTGAGTCAAAATAAGATATCTCTGGTTGGCCACTTGGCCTTGGGGAATAAACAGTTGGGCTGGGAAAGCACCCCCAAGGCCAAGTCAGCCACACACATCAAATTTCCGAAAATTAAAAATATGTCCCCAAGTTCACCCTGGCCTTCTTTGAATCAACCAATGGGAACCCTGTAACTATGCTTCTCGCTTCTGTAACTGTGCCTCTGCCCCTGGGATCCTATAAAAAGTCCCCTTTACCCAAGGAGGGGGCGCAAGTCCTCCGAGAGACTTTGTCGCCCCGGGTACCTGTGTATCTGAATAAACCCTCTTGCTGTTTGCATCTGATCCGTGGTTTCGGTGTGTTCCTTGGACTTGGGGTCTCTCCTGAGGGAAGATCTCCTCCGTGGGTCTTTCAATACAAAAAGTGAAGTAAATGTACTTCAGACAGCTATGGAGTTCCATGCAGAAATGCAGACTCTCAGGGGGAGACAGAGAAAAAAGTGTCAGGCTGTGTCTGTAGAAGTTTTGTGGTGTGCTTTTATATTTTTTAAAGTTTTTTTATTTTATAATTAACTTAATTTCACATATCAGCCACGGATTCCCCCATCTTCCCTCCTCCTAACCTCCAGCCCTCCCCCCCCCAATCCACCCCTGTAGCTAGAGTTTTCCTGCCTGGCCCACTGTCAGGACAAATCTCTCTCACCCTCCAGTCCCACAGCTGCTCAGACCCAACCAAGTAAACACAGAGACATATATTGCTTACAAACTGTATGGCCGTGGCAGGCTTCTTGCTAACTGTTCTTATAGCTTAAATTAATCCATTTCTGTAAATCTATACCTTGCCACGTGGCTCGTGGTTTACAGGCATCTTCACATGTTGCTTGTCATGGCGGTGGCTGGCAGGTCTCTCTGACTCAGCCTTCCACTTCCCAGAATTCTTCTCCTCCTTGTCCTGCCTATACTTCCTCCTGCCTGGCTACTGGTCAATCAGTGTTTTATTTACTAACCAATCAGAGCAAAACATTTGCCATACAGAACATCCACAGCACACACCCCCACTCCCACCTCCTCCATTTTGAGTCTTTCTTGTAGCATAGTCGTTCAACAATGACTTTAATGAAACCAGCCACATATGGAACCAAAAATGTAAGGCCCTGAGCTAGGGCCATACTTGAAATATTAGGAAAAATAAAGCTTTGGAGGAATATGACTGGTAGGTAGAAAAGCAGGAGATTTTTGTTGTTGTTGTTGTTTTACTTATTTTTTTTCCAACCTCTTTGGGATGCCTTCCACCCAGCTCCCAAATACAGAAACTTATTCTTTTTTTTTTTTTTTTTTTTTTTGGGTTTTCAAGGCAGGGTTTCTCTATGTAGCTTTGCGCCTTTCCTGGATCTCGCTCTGTAGACCAGGCTGGCCTTGAACTCACAAAGATCCACCTGCCTCTGCCTCCCAAGTGCTGGGATTAAAGGCGTGTGCCACCACCGCCCGGCTCAGAAACTTATTCTTACTTATGAATGCCTGGCCTTAATTTGGCTTGCTTCTTGTAATCTTTTCTAACTTAATTTAAAGGAACCCATTTCTCTTCTTCTACATTTTGCCTCCAGGCCTTTTACCTTTCTTACTCTATCTGTCTTTCTTTCCCTTTACTCTGTGGCTGGCTGGGTGGCTGGCCTGTGGTGTCCACCTCTTCCCCTTTCTCACTTTTCCCTCTTCTCTCTTCTCTTTTTCTGCTATTTATTCTATCTATCAGACCTGATTTCTCTCTTCTGCCTAGCTATTGGTCATTCAGCTCTTTATTAGATCAATTAGGTGTTTTAGACAGGAAAAGTAACATAGTTTTAAAGAGTTAAAGAAATATAAAATAAAAGAATGCAATACATCTTTGCATCATCAAACAAATATTCCATAGCATAAATGAATGTTATACATCTTAAGCTAATATTCCACAGCATTTCCTCCTTTTTGTCTGCATAAAAATGAAAGGTTTTGACATTAACATAGTAAAACTAAATACAACAAAAACAGTTATCCAGTAAGAATTACATTTACAATGTTCAGTTCACTTATAGTTAGAAAATTCAGAGAAATTATTTCATTATCTATCTTATCTTAGTAATTTAAAGTTTTATAACTAATTTGCTTTCTATCATAACTAAGGAAAACTATAACTCTATTTAGTCTTTAATTCCATCAAAGAGTCCAGGAGGATGTACTATTACCTAACAGCAGACACATTTGGCTGCCTGGACAGTCACTCAAAGTTCCTCTGAAATGTTGGGGCATTCATCTTCAGCCTACAGGTCTAGAACATCTGGTGGACTTTTAGGTGAAGCAGGAAATTCAAAGGACTGACCTTCCTTGTACTGGCAAAGTTCATCAGCTGCTTTCCTCTGTGTCCTGCAAAATATCTAGCAGACTCTTTGTGAAGCAGGGATGTCGAAGGACTGTCCAGCCTTGTCTTGGCAAAGTTAACAGTCTTTTTCCTATGTCCTGCTGATCCAGTATGTACAGCATGCTGTCAGCAGTCAAGAAAAGAGCAGTTTCTTGCACAAATGGCTATCCTTGCCACATTGAAAGCAAACTCCATATGGAGTTTTTCCAACACCCACTATCCTTTTATGAAGTGAATTAGTGCTGCCAAGAGGAGATGTGTCTCATTGTCATGAAAAGCCCTATGTTAATAAAACATTTTAAATGCCATATTCTGTAGGCCTTTGAAGTGTTTGAAAACATCTGTTTCTCTAAAATCTGCCTATTAAACCTTGAAAACATATTTAATGTGATTACAAGTTTGGTTATTATAGATTAACTACTAACCTCATTTCTTAATTATACATTGCATTTTAAAATGAGCTGCTAAGCACAATAATCTAAGAGTAGAAACATATATACAATATAACAAAAATAACTTTAAATTTGTATCAGTATACCAAAATCCATACCAATGTAAAATATTAAAGATTAATTGTCTTTTTAATTCTATATTCCTATATTCTTCTAAATTATTACAAACTTCCATAACCCACCAAATAACCAAAAACCACCCACATCCCAACTCTTGAGAATGTGGGCATCATTTCCTCTAGACTGCTTTATGTTGTCTGTGGTTGAAGGGGTCCTTGAGAAAATTGAGATAATGGCCATTTCTTGGAAAGACCAACTGTAACCTTTGTTGATATATATCATTTGTCAAGATTCAGGATGTCATCCCTGATTAAACCTGATCCATATCAATCCTGAAGATATCCACAGCCTCTTGTTTTCTGTGGAAAAAAAGCAAAACTTCTTTTCAAAAGCAATGCATTTTTTAAAGTTCCATTTTAAAATTAAGGCATTCTTAAAATATCTAGGCTAGTTTATGTCGGCAGTCACTCTTTCAACCCCATGTCTCTCGGCAGCTGTTGTTCGCTTATCAGCAATCAAAAAAATTTAAAGTAAGCACAATACTATATAGGTCCAGATTCCTTCTGTATTTTCCCTTGTTATGTGGCTTTTTTATTACTTTACTTCTCTCTTTAAAGACTTTATTGTTTTTAAATTATTTTTCTATATCTGTCTATATTCTTTCCCTTTTCCTTCTTAAGCCTATGCACATTTTTAAACACATTGAACACTGTGTAGAGGTTTTCTCTGTCTGAATCTGTCTTTACTGGGTATATCTATCCTTTTCTGACTGCATAAGCTTTTAAACTGCTAGGCAATGTGGGTAGGACCTCCTCTGTGGCTTTGGTGGCTAGCTCTGCCCACTTCTAGATCTGTGAAAGCCAAGTCAAAAGCTCCTGGCCCAGTCAGAGGTGGGTGACTGAGAACTGCATTCAAACCCCAGATCTGAAATACCAGTGCCCTGCACTATGGCAGATGTTCTTAATGGTTGTTGTTGTTTTTCCTACTCAGCATGAAAAAGGCTATTTAAGTGCTCTGCTGTATGGTAGAGACTTTAAAAGAACCATATCTTTCAGCTTTCTCAGGCCCTAAGTGAGTATTTGATTCTCACATTGGTACAACAAAATGTAGGGGTTTTGTTTGTTTGTTTGTTTGTTTGTTTTGGTTTTTTTGTTTTGTTTTCTCTTTGGGGCCTACTATTCAATACCGAAATAAATATATAGAGTCTTATTCTTCCTTATTTATGCCTGGCCTTAGCTTGGCCTATTTCTAGCCAGCTTTTCTTAAATTATCCTGTCTACATTTTGCCTCTGGGATTTTACCTTTCTCTAGTCTATATATATATTTCTTTCCTTTGTATTCAATGACTGATTGTGTGGCTGCATGTCAGGCCCCTGGCATCCTCCTCTCCTCCTTTTATTTTTTCTCTTCTTTTCTCTTTTATTTATCCTCTTTCCTTGGTATCCCTGCCTATCCTTCTCCTGACTAGCTATTGGCTGTTCAGCTCTTTATTAGACCAATCAGGTGTTTTAGATAGGCAAAGTAACACATTTTACAGAGTTAAACAAATGCAACTTAAAAGAATGCAACATGTCTTTGTATCATTAAACAAATATTCCACAGCATAAATGAATGTAGCACATTTCAAGCTAATATTCCACAACAGAGAGACTGAGTGTTAAGTTCATAGGAGCAGCTAAAAAATAAATTACACAGCATTCCGCAGGCCATTGTGGTATTTCAATTTTTATGTTTAGTGAGAGGCAAACCCTTTACATAGTCTACTAAAGTGATAACATGCCCAGATAAAAGAGAAGTATAAGGACAGTAAAATGTTCTTGAAGACTGGCTACCCATCAACTAACCTGGGCTGATGTGCTGATGGGCAGATTTGGTAGAAACAAGAAAGTGCACCAAAAAAAGAACTCATAAATTTATCCTTAAATAGCTGTATGCTATGACACCTAGGAAGAGTAGAGGTGAAGGTGTGGATTTCCTACAGCTTCAAATCTAGCTATAGCCTCAGTCTATAATGACATTATCCATTTGTCTTTTGAATTTTAAACTGTTATTTGAGTTTAGATTTTATGTATTAGAATACTAGAAGATGTCCATCTCCAATTTATTCTGCATTATCATGTTATTATTCTTATAAGTAGTCTTGGGGTAAGGATGATTCTGTTTACTGCTCAAATTCTTGGCAAATTGCTTTTTGGAAATGTGAATGTCACTTTTATAGCCCAAGATAAATCAGAGATTTGGGCTTCTTTGGAGCTTCTACTACTTCTTGGGAGGTGTTCATTGGGGAAGTTTGTCGGTGACAACACACATTCCATAACCACACAGCAACAAATCCATGTTCTCAAGTTACTCTATCACTGGAGAATGTCTTCTCTGGAGAACTCAACTTTTTGAAGTTTGGTTATACAGAAAAGTTTAACTCTACAATTTTGGAATTTCTGTGGCTTCTACATCATAATATGCAATATAATTTTTATAAAAGGAATCCAGCGAGTCTCAGTTAAAAACATCTCTGTAGCTGGAGAGCTTCTCTTTGGGTCACACATCTCTAATTATTATTAATACTGTTTCAAACTTATGTATACTAGAACAAAGAACACTTAGCAATTAGTCTAAGACTGAAGAACATGTAGAATGATAGAATTTTTAAATTCATCCATGTCCAAATTTAGGTAGAGTAATTGGTCATCTGTAATGTATGGAATTAAAGATGCATAAAAGATAAGTCTTAATTTTTAACTTTAAAATCTTAACTCAAAAATGTTATGCAATATTTCTAGAAGCTTTCACATATATATCTATCTCCCATATTTTTAATGTGTCTTAAATGTTCATCCAGGATTCAAATACTTTCTCATCTTTTATTAGCTGCATGGCTCTGGTAAGTTATTCATTACCATCATCACAATTCTTATTTAAGATGGGAAATCTGTTGGGGAGCAGGGTGGAATTACATCAGCACTTCCAATCTATGGCTAGCAAACAAGCAGCTCTTTAACAGAGTCACTTATCAGATATCCTGCACATCAGATTTTTACATTATGACTTGCAACAGTAGCAAAATTACAGTTATGAAGTAGCAATAAAAATAATTTTATGCGTGAGAGTCACCACGACATGAGAAATTGTATTAAAGAGCTGAAGAATTAGGAAAGTCGAGAACCACTGACATACGCATTATATCATCACTCATCAACATTTATATACCCACTTGATGTGGGATGTCATTCTGTGTGTTGTGAATATGTGTTGCTCTCATTGGTTGATAAATAAAGCTGATTAGCTGGTAGCCATGCAGGAAATATAGGCGGGACAACCAAATGATGGAAGGGAAGAGAGAGACAGAGTCAGGCAGATACCAGCCAGATGCAGAGGAAGCAAGATGAGAATGTCTTATTGAAAGGTACCAAGCCATGTGGCTAAACATAGGTAAGAATTATGGGTTAATTTAGTTGTAAGAGCTAGTTAGTTAAGCCTGAGCTACCGGCTCAGTATTTGTAATTAATACAAACCTTGGTGCAATAATTTGGGAAGCAGCTGCTGGGTATTTGGGAGTTGCTCGCAGGACAGAAACCTCTGTTTACACCAACTTGTCTAAGAAAATACACACTGAAGTAGCCAAAACCAAAGTAATTGTAAGGGAGAAAATGTGTCCTTGTTCATTCTAATTTTGAGAAGAATAAAATATATAAAGGTAAATCTTTTTTATATAGATTTGATATAAAGCATTTGATAATGAAGCATATAAGCATTGGGTTTTATTACTAGAGAAACTATTGGCCTGACTTGACCTCAAAACGGACTCAAATTTTGCTTAATAGTTAGAATATCATTTAGGTATAATTTCATTTGAAAATTCCAAATAGTTATTAATGGCAACATGTTGAGAAATATTTTAATGCTAGCCTGGGCTAACTAGAACAGAGATCTACTTTATTGCTGATTACTTTTTTCATTTTTATCATTGTTGATTTTATGGATCATATTGGTGGCACAGTGTTTTGGAAAAGGTAGGAAACCTATGTCTTAAAGGTTTGATTAGGCATTATTTACATGTGCATGTTAGTAAAAAGCATATAATATTTACAGTATAAATATAATTGAGTGACTCTACCAAAGACTATGTATGTTTTTTTAGTTATTTGTTAAAATTAGCTTTCTTGCACTACTACATATTTGTTCTACAAATACACATTTAAGTTCTTATTATTAACATAATCAACTTATTTCCATTATTAATGAGTGCTTTAAGGTAAGCATTTTTATAAGTTTTATTTTTAAAAATTTTGCCATTAGATTTCAATTTAAAAATCATTTTTTTACTGTAGGCCATTTAAAAACTACACAGACACAAATGTAAACAAAATTTGAAATATAATGTTGACTAAAATCAGTTTTCAGTCTCTTAAATAGTTGGCAAAAAATTCCTAAATTCTTTCGTGTGTGTATGCATTTCAAATGTATGTATTTGTGAATGCATACTAAAATTGAATTTTGTATAGATTTTTTAAAAAATATTTTTATTGGAGCCCTGCCTGGTGTTTGGCTGGATCTCTTGCTGTCCTTTCTTCTAAACAAGATGGCTATAACTGCTTCCTGGTTCTCTGATCTGTCTTCAGGGTCAAAGAGGGAAGTCGAACATTATGGTTGGTTTTAATAGGAACTTACTTGTCACAAATTAGAATCACTTAGATAGGGAACCTTCAGTGAAGAATTGTCCTGACTGCCTTAACTGATGTGGGAATACTCCACTGAACTATGGTTGGCACCTTCAGGTAGCAGATACAAAGGGTTGGCAGAAGAAAGATGACTCATTGGCCTTTTGCACCTTGCTTGGCCTTCCTTCTGGCATCTCAGTTGGTTTACACTGATGTTGATGATGATAGTTCCTTTGCTGAGATCAGAACCACTGTTTCCAGGCTTCCATTGTAAAGTAAGAACCAAAGGACTCCCTGCAATCCTTCCGGATTTTCAACACCATATTGGGACTGCTGAGGCACCTAGCTTCAAGGATCAAGCAAGGACAAAGTTCGTAGCCTCTCAGAATATGATTCAGCTGTTGCTGCTACTTTAGTATAATCTGGAGTTCAAAAATCTTTAACAGCCGGGCGGCAGTGGTGCATGCCTTTAATTCCAGTACTTGGGAGGCAGAGCCAGGTAGATCTCTGTGATTTCGAGGCCATCCTGGTCTAGAGAGTGAGATCGAGGACAGGCACCAAAACTACACAGAGAAACTCTGTCTTGAAAAACCAAAATAAATAAATAAATAAATATCTTTAATAAAATTATTTTTTATTAATTCTTTGAAATTTCATTCAATGCATTCAGATCATACTCACCCTCTCCCCTAACTCCTTCCTGATCAACTTCATTCCTTACATACCCAACTTTGAGGTGGTTTTTTTGTTGTTGTTTTGTTTTTAACTTTGACCATTAGGTCTAATTTGTGTTGTCTATATACTCTTGGCTATGAGTCCATCCACTTGAGAGTGGTCAGCCTGTCAGAGGCCATTCCCTTAATGGAAACTTATTCTCCTTCTCCCAACAACTATCAGTTGCAAAGAGCTCCTCAGCTGGGCTGGGTCTTCATGTCCACCTCTCTGTATATACTGGAATTATGTCTGGCTTGAGCTTGTGTGGGTCCTGTGTATGATATCATGCTGCTGTGAGTCCACATGTGCAACTGACCTGTTGGTAACACTGCTTCTTTGTAGTCATCTACTGCCTTTGCCTCTTACAGTTCTCCAGCATCTCTTCCACAAAGATCACTAATCTTTGGGAAAAGGAGAAGTGATTCAGGTGTCCCATGTAGGGTTGAGTATTTCACAGTCACTGTTTCTTACTCACCTTAACCAATTGTAGGTCTCTGTTAATCAGCAACTACAGAGATAATAACTTCTACAGAGATAAGAACATCTCTGTTGAGAGTTGAGAGCTGCATTAATCTATTGTTACAGTGACAAGCCATTAGGAGTGACTTTAATATTATGTCCATTGGCATAATAGTAATAGTGGGTTTTTCCCTAGAGCCTATGGCATGTTGATAGTTCCAGGAGTGAGTTCCATCTCTTTGAGTGGGCCTTAAGTCTAATTGGAAAGTACTTGGTCACTCTCATAATATTCATTCAACTATTGGACCAGTGGGCATATCTTGCCAGGCCATTCCCTACTTATTGTAGTTCACAGGGTTCACATCTGGGAAAGATCTGTGATTACTATTCTCCTCCTCTACTATGTTTAACATCTGTCAGCACTATGAAAGCTACCCAGCAGTGAGGAAGCTTCCAAGTGACTACCAACTTGATTTCTCCATATTTTATTTCTTTAATATTAGTGTTTTTCGTCAATAGTGAGTTACCATAAAATTCTACAGTATAACCAAGAACAATGGCAATAGCACGTAATCTTTGGGGATCTATGGGATACCACTGGCCAACAACCTACAGTGTAGCTAGAGTTTTCCTGCCTGGCCCAGACAGGACAAATCTCTCTCACCGGCCAGTCCCACAGTCGTCAGACCCAAGCAAGTAAACACAGAGACTTATATTGCTTACAAACTGTATGGCCGTACCAGGCTTCTTGCTAACTGTTCTTATATCTTAATTTAATCCATTTCTATAAATCTATATCTTGCCATGTGGCTTGTGGCTTAGTGGCATCTTCACATGTTGTTTGTCATGGCGGCAGCTGGCAGTGTCTCTCACTCAGTCTTCCACTTCCCAAAATTCTTCTCTTCCTTGTCCTGCCTATACTTCCTCCTGCCTGATTACTGGCCAATCAGTGTTTTATTTACTAACCAATTAGAGCAACATATTTGACATACAGAACATCCCACAGCACACAGAGATGTTCCTCACACATTTTTCTTGTGTGTGTGTTTGTGTTTAAGTGAATGTACTGGCACCATACAACATTGTTTGTTATAGGGTAGCTCTATTTAAACTATTTTAAATATGTATATATTTTAGGGATCTTCTACAGTAGTAGGCTTCCATATGACTTTTTCAAAAGGTCTTTATTGTTATTTATCCCTCCCTGTACTCCCTCTCTACCTTGCCCCAGATTTTAAAGAAAATGCAGAATTGTGTTTCTACTATTTTTGTCTGTACATATTTTATTAACTTAATATTATTGAATTATTTTATTTCAGCTATAAAATATTGCATATTATGTGAATTAAAATCATATAAATATATTTTCTTGTTTATAGGAGTTAGATGTTTAAAATGAGTCTGACATGCTAAAATAAAGGTATCAGCAAACAACACTCCATCTATAGTCTGTTTCCTTACCATTTCCATCTTCTATGAAATACTTGCACTCTTTTTTCCAGCTGTAGCATCTTTTAATTTCTCACTAGAATTAGTGGTGCACATCAATAATCCTGGCACATAGGACACAGCAGGAGAAGGAGTTCAAAGTCTAGTCTACTTGAGACTCTGTGTCAATATATACATATACAATATATACATGTATATATATACATATACAGACAAATACATGCACATATATAATATACTATAACATAACAAAACATAATATAATATTATATAATATAATATAAAAATCACTCTTTCCCAGCTTCTATCTTTCATTATCATAGCTGGTTGATCAAGATTTGCCTTCCTTTTCAAGATCCTTAAATCATCTTTTCAGATTACTCTTTGTCATGTAAGGTAGCATATCAACAGATTTTAGGGAAGAGAATGTGAATATCCTATTGAGGGGGTAGATTCTTATCTATGCTATAATAACATAGCAGCTATGCATTATATAGCAAATTTAACACACATATTTGCGTCTACTATATATTAATGGACAACAGAAAAAAATTAAATTTTAAATAAAAGCAGTAATCCCCAAACAATTGGTAGAATGAGAAAGTAGGAAGCAGCAATTGAGAAATTTAGAGTTCTGAGTAGATGAAAAGCAGACAGAAGAGTGCAAACTTACTTAGTAGAAAGAAGAAAGTTGAAATGTAAGTGCTTGGAGAGGAATGATGCCAACATAACTGAAGCTTAATCATGTTTGTATACAGAAAGGTCTTAGATACAACAGCATTTGGAAATATTTAAAGTGTATTTAATAGTGTGATAAAAGTCCTTGAAATTTTATAAAATCAACTATTAAATTGTTAGAAATAGCTTCTTTCATTTTGGTTAAACAAAACTCCTTTCTGTGCTAGTTAAGATTCCTTGAAGAATAATAATTGAGAAGTGTTTGGAAAGCAGATATTGGAGGGCATGATGATGTAGTATTCTTACAATCACATGCTACCACACACATATGTAGAGTTGTACTAGCACTCTACATACAAACAAGGATGACGTCTATCCCTCTGATTCAACTCACAAAACACTGGGCCCAATGCACGTTCTACCTTACAGAGGAAGATAAACTGATTAATCCTCTAAAAATACACACAGATTATCGAGATTCTCCAATAAGCTGGGGATACAGATGAGAGACAGCGCTATTTCCTATCATATGTGAGGTGCAGGGTTCAATCTCTCAGTGAACTTATAAGTGGCCTGCTCTATTCTAAGATTGTATGTTTGAGTCAAGCTTTCAGTATGAAAATTATAGAGATATTAATTGGATAAAAATAGTCAAAGAGTAGAAGACGATCTCAAAGAATAGAAGACGATCTCAAAAATAAGGTAATATGAGGATCTAAACTACCTATCCTATATAATGCCATAAAAGCCATGAACAGAATAAAAGAAACTTAATGATCTGGAAGATGTGCTTGAAGGCAATAACTTTACAGAGAAATAAAAAACTGAGAGGGGTGGGGGGTGGGGGAGAGAGAATATGCTGGTAGTGTTGGGTAACACTGCCATAGTGCAAATCCAATCCTTGAGGCAAATCCTTCTTGTCTTTTTGGCTTCTTTTAGCTGTAGACATCCTTTTGCTTATGATTATATGTTTCAAACCCTATTTCTCTCTCTCTCTAAAAAAAATAGCCAATTCCTTTTCTCACTGCATTTCTCTCCCTTACATGTCTCTTATAATCTATGTGGCACCAACTTTAGACCACATCTGAAAAATGCATGACAATACTCTCCAAATCTTGGATTTAATCCCATCTTCAAGGCTCTTTTTTTTCCAGGAAGGCCACAGCTTTGCAAGGAAATGATGTTGGTATATCTGTTGGGGATTCAACAGCCACATTTAACCCATCATATGGAGAAAAGAAATAGAGAAAATAAAAGGATACAAGAATGTTGGCAGACAAGTTTAAAAAGGCTTAAGGTTTAGCTTTAATAAATCCCAGGAAAGTAGAAATTAGAATGAAATATATAGTCAGATATTATGTGAAAATCTTAGACATGAAAAGTATGAGTTGTCAAGGTGAAGGAAGCTTGTTTATGTTTTAGCTACAATATTTAAGAATTTTGAAGTCTGTGTTCCATTCTTGTACTAAGAAAACAACCTGAACAAATTGATAATTAATGAACTCTTTTAGTTATATCAATTTAAAAGGTAAATAGCCACCCACAAACCCAGAAAAACAAGCAAATCAGAGAGTCCGGGTGACAGATGAGAACGTCCATCTGGAGTAGATGCTGATGCAGGAATACGGTAGATCGAGATGCAGTCACAGAGTTGTTTTAGGAAACTGCGGTAGGGTGTGTGGATGAGTATAAGTGCTGTGGGATGTTCTGTATGGCAAATGTGTTGCTCTGATTGGTTAGGAAATAAAACACTGATTGGCCATTAGTCAGGCAGGAGGAAGTATAGGCGGGACAAGGAGGAGAATAATTCTGGAAGTGGAAGGCTGAGTGAGAGACACTGCCAGCCGCCATGATGAGAAACAGCATGTGAAGATGCTGGTAAGCCACGAGCCACATGGCAAGGTATAGATTTATAGAAATGGATTAATTTAAAATATAAGAACAGTTAGCAAGAAGCCTGGTATGGCCATACGGTTTGTAAGCAATATAAGTCTCTGCGTTTACTTGGTTGGGTCTGACGGCTGTGGGGCTGGTGGGTAACAGAGGTTTGTCCTGACTGTGGGCCAGGCAGGAAAACTCTAGCTACATATAAGAGTCAGAATCACCTAGGACCTCAGTCTTAGTAGGAATACTGCACATTTATGTTTATTTCTGAGATTACGCCGGGATGAGAATGGTTATGATGTGATAATCCAAGAGTGGCTTTGCTGGCTTAGCAGGAGGAAGGAAAGAGTCATCTATCACAAAGAGCAAATGTTCCACATAGTCAAGTGCTGTGGGATGTTCTGTATGGCAAATGTGTTGCTAATTAGTCAATAAATAAAACACTGATTGGCCATTGGCTAGGCAGGAAGTGTAGGCAGGACAAGGAGGAGAATAAAGCTGGGAAGTGGAAGGCTGAGTCAGAGAGACACTGCCAGCCGCCATGATGAGAAACAGCATGTGAAGATGCTGGTAAGCCACGAGCCATGTGGCAAGGTATAGATTAATGGAAATGGATTAATTTAAGCTGTAAGAACAGTTAGCAAGAAGCCTGCCACGGCCATACAGTTTGTAACCAATATAAGTCTCTGTGTTTACTTGGTCGGGTCTGAGCGCGGCTGTGGGACTGGCAGATGAAAGAGATTTGTCCTGACTGTGGGCCAGGCAGGAAAACTCTAACTACAGTCAAGGATAGTTTTTCTTTTAGAAACCAGTGAGTATAATTTACCTTATCAAAAGATTAAATAAGAAAAAATATGTGATCATATTTATTGATGCAGAAAAATCTTAAGCTAACTATTGGTAATAAACACTCAGCAAACTTAGGAGAAAGAGGAACTTTCCCTATTTGATTAAAAGCGTCTACTTAGAACACATCTGTGAGGGTACTTACTGGTAAGATTGAACACTAACTTCCTAAGATTATGAAATAGACACAAATAATCATTCCCACCCATTCTCTTTAGTATTACAATGGAAGTTCTTGGTAGTACACTAAAATAAGGTGGAATAAAATGTAGTAATAGAGAGAAGAAACAGCTAAAACTTTCTCTTTTATTTAATGTAAAACTATGCCAAAATTTTGGCTAAAAAATCAGGAACTAACCATGAAATCAGAGAAGATCAAAAGATTCAAAGCTAAGATAAAAAATGCATTTGCTTTTCTAAATAATAATAATGTAACATTTAAAATTAAAGTTTAAAAAGCATTTCATTTGTCATGGTATCACTCTTTTATATTCAGCAGAGGAAGGATAGTGACTGATTCATGAAGATCTCAGAACATTAGATGTTGATCATTGAAGCATCTTTAAATAACAACAAAACACGTTCAGAGAAGCTGAGCACATCACATATAAACTCTTTTACAAAGCAAGCATCCTATGGCCAAATTAATTTAGGAAATAAAGGGTGAAATGAAAGTAAGGTTTGGTTTTGCATCCCTTCTCTGTGCATATCTGAAGGGGGAAATGAGAGCAGTATTTCTCAGATGTGGGGTAAGAGAACCAAGTTTGGAGACAGCATCTGGGATGCACATCCAATATCGCATTCTGAATAGTGTGTGGAGAAAGGGAAAACACATTCTTCTAAACTTGATTTTTCATGTCACTGAAAATCTCAATAATATTTCAAGAAAATGGAGAATTTATAGACTCCAATGAGGAGGGGAGTGGGCAGGCAAATGGGAAGAAGAAAAAGATGAGATAAATATCACAGCAATCTCTTTTTTACCTGACTTTTCTTAGTGGATTTGGCTTTTTCTTCTTCTTCAGAGCAATGGTTATGAGCAATAACTGTAACCTAGGCTGTGGTGTGGAGTGCCAGAGTACTACTTGATTCTCACTGAAGCAGAATTAAGTCTGTTCACATCTTTGTAATTGGGTAAAGAAATCATTACCTGTCAAAATGCTGTTACTTAATCATGATGACACATTTTTGCACAACAAAATAGCAGAGATTAAGCAAAAATCTAATTAGATCCAGGTATTCCTTAGTCTCTGTGCTTGCTTTAGTTTAAGCATAACATACTTTGTATTTTACCTGTGGTTGTTCAAATTGGCACATTTGTACTTGATTCTAATTTTATTCTGATTTTTTTCCTTTAATTTTCATGTACCAACTGAAGGCTTTGCATTGGAAAGAGGTTTTCATCTGTATTATTGATTTAATCAACACACAGACACTTACACACACACACACACACACATACACACACTCTCACACACACACTGAGATAGAGAAAGAGAGACAGAGACAGAGAGACTAAAGAGCCATCGTAAAATTACTTTCACTTAATTACTCAAGAATCGTCTTTTATTTGCTTACCATCTTTTCTCACCTCCTGTGGATAAAAGATTAAATAGCATTTCTATCTTAATATGCCATAAGTTTTCATTTCTTTTGGGTTGAGTGTGTTCAGCAGGATAAAGTATCAATAGACTACCAATCAAAAAATCTGACCTAAAGCACTCATCTCCCAGTGCACATAAAATTTCTTCTAATATTTGCAGAAAGACTGATCTTACAGACCTGAGAGAAAAGAAAAAAATCTTCTGCTCACCATTTCAATATCAAATAATTCAAAACCCTCAGAAAAAGCTGTTGTGTCTAATTCAAACTATCACAGGTCATTGGAATTATGTATGAGATTTTCAAACTGCCAGGGATTCTGGTGTGCTGTAACTGGGCAAGATTTTTTTTTTCTACTAGGCCTTTCATTAGTGATGCTCAAGTTCATACCCAGTAGAGATAGATCATTAAACCAATATCTGTTTTTAAAACCAGCATCACATTGAAGACATTAGCACTTTCATATCTGTTATACAGTGCAGAAGAGTCCTGTTGGCTAGCAGAATAATAGTGATGATACGACCATTTATGACAAAGGAAGTAGAAAACCAGAAGAAGGTTTGAAAACTCTGGAAGCTTCTTTTTTGAGTTTTAAACATGTTGTCAAGCATTCAATGTGTTTAAAATTGAGTACGTTTATCAGTGTGAACTGATGCAGATTTCTGGGATTGCTTTGCTCAAACCGTCTCTCACTGCTGCTTGAAGTCAGCAGTGAAATTGGATGGAAATCCTTGCTTCAATCTGTTCCAATATTCCCCGGCATGCACATGAATCCCGTGTAGGATAAATTAGCCGAAGAGAATGGGAGCTGAGTGAGCAGCACTGGCAAGCAGTCTTTCTGAATCATACCACAAATCCATATTTACTCTTCCTATTTGTAGCTCCTCTCACAGAAGTGGACTCATGTGTGAAAGGGGAGAAAAGCAGAGTCTACAACTAAACTGTACCTTGGAAAGGATGACAACAAAGGAGGAGATAGATGGGTAACCCAGGAGGCTACACCACGTCAGTGAGGATCCTTTTATGTACTGCATTCCTCTACTATTCTCTGCTGATGATAATTTGGTGGCAAATTACAGTCAATTACCACAAATTTCCTTCCTTATTGTGCTGATGAGCTGGAGGAGAGATTGACGAAAGACCCTTCTAACTCTGTGCTCTGTTGATTAGTCTTCTGAGAATTGGATACTATTTCATTCCTCAGATTTTTTTTTTGCCTCTAGTGATATATCTACACTGCTTTGCTATTTCACATGTGGCCTGGAATCAGCAATGTAATATCTATCATGAGGCAAGGTCATGTATGTGTGGAGTTCTGAGACCCCATTGCACAAATTTAGAATTAGAATATGCATTTTTTAACCAATATCCCCTAGAGGACTGAGCTGAACAACCTTGAGGATTATGAAACACTAATTTCCTATGTGAAGAGACTTAGTTAAATAGACAAATAATTTTAAATTGTCACATTCAGTTTTATGATCCTTGGACCAGCTTTTACTTCTGACTTTGAAAGGTCTCATTCTGTGGTGATCAACTGTGCCAAGGGTAAGCACCAGGCTGATACTCCTCAGGTCACAGACAAGGAGTTTGCAATCCTCAGATACATATGCAAGTCTCTTCCTGCCTTAAATCACCCTAATTCTTCAATATATTTACAGTGACTTCTTGCTCAAATGTGATTAAACCCCCCATTTGGTTCCCTGATAGTATTCTTATGAAAATCCTGAGTTCCTCACCGCTTGCTTCATAGCACCAAAGCTATCTGTTTGTCAGTCTCTCCTACAAGACTCACAAATTCCTTCTTGATATGGCTTACTCACTCATCATCTTTGAATGGGGCAGTAACAACAGTACAGTGTGCTGGATGCTATGCCTGCAAATAGTTCTCTAATTCAGTACTGGATTAAGTGATCCAAGAACTTATTCAGCAGAAGGGGGAGGGAAGGTAGCTCATGACTACTTGATAAAATTAGTTCAGTTGATGCCAGAAGAAAAATGCTGTATGGATAAATATTTTACAATGTAGTGTCAATACAAAAGGAAACGCTCTCCTGGTTTTTCTACCTACATTTTGTTTACTATGCATCATTTGCCATTCTGTGATTTAATCTGCATGTACAGTAGCATGGCACTGTCATATCCAGAGCTTGAAGCACTCATTTATGAGCTTCACCCAAATCCAAGTGAATAAAGAGTTCTTATAGAAGGAATCATAGCCCTTTTGGTTTTAAACATCTCAAGAGATACAACTGATTCTCTTCTGCCGTGTCTATGTTGAAAGCTTTGGAGTCAAGAAGCAGGATCAGGATGAGGAACTAGGTTATTTTGATCATGTTAACCTGGAAACAGACTCTGAAGAACGTAAGAGCTGTATTTCAACATATTGGGCTGTCATGTGGAAAAGGATACTCTTAATGATTCCAGAAGGTACCATAAAGATCAACAAAGTGGTCAATTTGATTAAACATATAGCAGGCAAAACATTCTTCAAGAGGTACACTCAGATGTGAAGAAACATAGCTGCCTTTACTTCTTGTCTCTCTGAATCCCAGCATGACCTCTTTATTGAACTTCCATGTACTTGATGCCAGAATGTGCAATCCTAGTCTTTTCTGTGCATACTCAAGCAGATACATTGGTGTTTTCTGGTACTACAAATAAGAAGTTCAATAAAGTCATGTTTTTCTCTATTTCTCTTCCTATTCTTAGATCCATCCCATATTTTGTGGGGGTTTTTTTAGAACCCTGACTTGGAAGGAAATATCTGTTCTTCCTCTCTTCAAGGTAGACATCTGCCAAAGTTAAGCTGGTTTACACGGGACTTTGGTCTATGAATAAGTTTGCCCAACAAAACACAACATCTTCATTGGATGTTCAGTCCTATGATCTAGGTACAGTGTAATCCTGCAGGATATATTGGTCCTTCAGCTTTCCTTGTAGGCATGGAAAAATCTGGCTATCTTTGAAACTATAGCAATATAGATTTATGGGTTGCCTTTTATCTTAGGGCATCAGAGAACTTGATTGTCCCCTTCTGAATGGAAATTCAGAATTTATAAGTTGGAGAATCTTTCTTTCCTAAGTACAGACACACGTAAGAGACATTATATAATACTTTATAAACATTATCCATTTATTGAAAGTGATTCTAGATATCTGTTCAAAAATAAAATGTATCAAGTCAAAGTGTATTGCATTTTCCACTGTAAGACACATAGACAGTACTAGATGACATTTTGAGATTATGGTCAAGGAAATCTCAAGTTGTTTTAAAGTATTATATTAAATCACTGAGTTCTAAACATAGTCACCAGTAAAATTAGCTAAAGAGTTTTTCATATGTAAGTTTCAGTGTTGTATTTATTTTCACTCATTTAGAACTTTGGATCAAGAATAGTATTTATGATTTCTATATGGGCTTAGTCACTAAAATCAGTAGAATAGCATTGCAAAGGCTGTCACAATCCAGAGGACATTCTCTAGTGCTCTG
Source organism: Peromyscus eremicus (assembly GCF_949786415.1). NCBI lineage: Eukaryota > Metazoa > Chordata > Mammalia > Rodentia > Cricetidae > Peromyscus > Peromyscus eremicus. The sequence continues at coordinate 12,777,493 of NC_081416.1, forward strand.
ATGAACATCTGATGCCTGACCTGTTAACTCAGAACACTGCTCTGTGGAAATCAGAGGAATGAGTCCCCTTGTTCTGCACACGTGACAAGATTTAGTTTTGATATCACCCCCTGGGTTTCCATTGTGTTAGATTCCTCTGGTTTTATATAAAGAGAGAGGTTCATGAATGAGAAAGACCAGGATTGCAAACTGTGAAGAAGGAGCCACTGCACAAACAGCAGGCTTTGCTGAAGTGTTCTCACTGCTTTGTGGTTCTGGAGGAGAGCCATTCAGAAAACAAACCCTGCTATGTGCTGGTAAAAGATTCCTCTCCTCAAGAGGAAACTGGATGGAAGGGGGTGGTATCAAGATCAAAGACAGCTCACTTCTCTCAAAAAACACTTCAGTTGCTTGTGTAAGGTTGCATTTGAGGGATATGGATATGGTTGACACATTTAAACAAATATGGTGTACATGACTGCTGTGAACATATTCTCCTTAACTATAGGAACAATATTTCACGGAGCTGCTTCTGCTGTTACACAGGTTGAGATTATACTTTCATTTCATAACAATACACTGAACCATTCATATATAATCAGATTTCTAAAAAATAAACAAGGCAGAAAGATACCATTAAACATTTCATTTAAGCAACTTAAGCCACAAATGTTACATAATCCCTTGCTGATACTTTCACTGTCAAGTAAATACTGTGTTTGTTTTTAGAAGAGAAATCTGAAGCCTCTTTGTATGCCTGGAAAAAGAAGCAATTGTAGAGTGAACAAAAGAGTGAATGATCTTGATGAGGTCTTGTAAAGATGGGCTCCAACTAAATGTTATGTATGTCTATTTCTAAGAAATGTCCTGGTCAGGAAAGAAGTATTACATATTAAATGAGCAAATGGTGAACTAACATGAACTGATGAGATGGTTCAGTCAGTAAAATTGCCTACTTTGCAAGTGTGATGACTAGAGTTCATTCCCTAGAACCCATGTAAAATAAAAAAATAAAATAAAATGAAAAGATTTTTTTTAAAAAGCCAGGCATATAAACATACACTTATAACAAAAGTTCTGGGGAGGTTGAGACAAAAAGATCCCTGGAGACATCTATCTAGTTAGCCTTACCTTATTTGGTTAGTCACAGGCTAGAAGGAGAGCTATGGGTTTTTTTTTGTTGTTTGTTTGTTTGTTTTGTTTTGCTTTATTTTGATTTTGTTTTTGTTTTTAAGGTGTATAGTGCTGTGGGATGTCTTTCTGTATGCTGTGAATATACATTGTTCTCATTGGTTAATAAATAAGCTGCTTTGGCCTATGGCAAGGCAGCTTAGAGGCAGGTGGGAGATCCAAGAAGAGAGAAAGGAAGGAGAAAGTCAGAGTCTAGGGAGACACCAGCCAATTCCAGGAAAAGCAAGATGTAAAAGTACTGTAAGGCACAGCTATGTGGCAACTTATAGATAAATAGAAATGGGTTAAGTTATAAAAGCTAGCTAGCAAGAGGCCTGTCATAGACCATACAGTTTGTAAATAATATAAGCCTCGGTGTGTTTACTTGGGTCCAAGCAGCTGCGGGACTGTGGGTGAAAGAGATTTGTCTGGGCCATGGGGGGCCGGGTGGGACAGGCAATAACTTACAGCTACAGTATAGGGTAAACAGGACTTTATGAATGACACTTGAGATTGTTCTTTGGCATCTATGTAAACAATACAGCTTGGATGGAATGGTATCCTGGCAGTTGGGAGCCAAGGAATACCACAAAGTCACTCTAACCATAGTAGCTTATAGCCCTGCTCCAGGGAAAGATATCCCCAATATAGCAACTCTGCTCCTCTAGGGAAAGGTTTCCCAAGAGAAAGTGTTACAACTCTGCTCTGCTCCTGCTATGGTGAAAATTGTTTACAGCTGGGCTTCACTCGGTGAAAATGTCACACCTCACAACAAACCTCAGTCAGAGATTTATTGGGAAGGAAGAATCCAGGAGGGTTGCTGCCTCCAGTAAGAAGCAGCAGCAAATGGGGTTCAGACCTTATACAGAATTTCTTGGGGGACAGGACAGAGCTTTCAAGGGTGGTTTGGGATTGATGGATTTGGTGCTCTGATTCTGGGGCAAGCTCAAAGACTGACGGCATTTCGAGCTCAGAGACCTTAGGGACTGGTGGGATTCTGTAGCCTGACTCTGGTGCAAGCTCAGGGATTGGTGTGATTTCAAATCCTGGTCCTGGAGTCAAGTCAGGGTCAGGGTGTTTTTTCTTGGTCCTTTTCACTCTACAATCTGTATGCACG